>NW_016158772.1:62943-102170 GCF_001687245.7 Rhagoletis zephyria
ACAGACGCTGCAGACTTCAGTGAGCCCTTAAACCGAATAAGTCAGAGTGGCCCCACCGAAGCTCCCTCTCTTTCTGCCGTGACCCAAGGCTCCACTCGGATTGGTTACCGCATCTCGCACATGGGTTGCTCACGTTGCCCAGAGTGCGCGAACGAGGACGCAAGAGTCGGGATTGAGTATAGCCATGCAACTGTAACTGCATACCCAGCGCAATGACTATACCCCATTCCAGCTCTGCTGGAAGCAAAAATTTATGTCAATCAAAATGACACACTGTGACATTCTAGTACAAAGAGATTTTGAATTTTGACCACTACTCAATCCATAAAACGCCGAGAACCAATCACGAAGCTACCAAGACGGCTAATATCAATCCACGAGAACTCATCAGGTTGGTTAAAAATTGCAAAATTCCAATCGATTTTAAACTAACTTTCTGACAAGCTAGAGACTTGAAAATTTGAGCATAATTCCAATCACGATGACATAGCAATTTAAAATATTAATTAATGCCCTAAATGGTCTAGATAAAATCAATATATTAATAAATATAAGCAGACAAAAATGGCACTTTATAAATGCTAATTTTGGCGCTTTTGATGGAAAAAAACTTCGCCCTCGTACTACAAAACAATGAAATATTTTCTATCGATTTCTGAAAAAAATGGCTCACATTTGCAACTTTTAACGTAACTCCAAATAGTATATAGTATTCAGTTGAATCTGGGTTAAGAACATCGTGAGTAAACCCATTTTTAATCAACGTACATACATACATATGTATAGCGTAAGAGATTGGACCGCTCCGCGTCTGTTTTAACACATTTTGAGTCTTCGNGAATAAATAGAATAAATGCTACATATATACATAGTAGTTCTACTACTTCAAAATTACTCAAAACTTCTTGGAACTAAACTTTCTCAGTAACCAAAATTTCACAAAGATTTTTGTAGTATCTCTGCTCGAAGCAAAAATTTATGTCAATCAAAATGACACACTGTGACATTCTAGTACAAAGCGATTTTAAATTTTGACCACTACTAAATCTATAAAACGCCGAGAACCAATCATGAAGCTACCAAGACGGCTAATATCTATCTACGAGAACTCCTCAGGTTGGTTAAAAAGTGCGAAATTCCAATCGATTTTAAACTAACTTTCTGACAAGCTAGAGACTTGAAAATTTGAGCATAATTCCAATCACGATGACTTTGCAATTTAAAATATTAATTGATGCCCTAAATGGTCTAGGGTGGTCCAATCACAGTAAAAGTTATGGCTAACAGTGCGTAATTGACCAAAGACAACAAAAACTGCTCTAAGTTATATCTGCCGGCGCACAATGCTATTTCGTGGGAAAAATATAATTTTTTAATATTCAATTTTTATATTTGAATGGTTTATACTAAAAAAGTGATATTTGAGTAAGAAAAGTTCATTACAACTTTGTACGAAATTGTCAGTTTTATACAAAATAAAAGCAACTGAAGTCAGACGAATTTTATTCAACTAAAACTGATTGAGATATTTGTTCAGTTAGGCAATTTTTTTTCTTATAACTTTTGTTTTTGTTGTAGGTTCACATGAAAATATAGCACTTAGTAGATTAAACAAAGAAAAAATTTAGCTATGCTTCCTTCGAAAGCAGGTATGCTTTTCTTATAGAAGTTTGGATAAAAATCCAGATAATTTGCAAAAAAGTCCAGATTTAAAAGAAACACCAAACCTAAAATTATACTGTGGACTTTATCTTAGTTTTAAATTGCAACGATTTTCCAGTTTAGTCAGGTTTTCTTCATCTAGCAGCTTCNGAAATTTGTCTCGCATAAAAATCATGTTTTGCTTTGTTCAATTTGCAGCGAAGGTGAAGTCGGTGACGCGAAGTGAAGTACATGAGTGAGGAAGTACAATTTTAAGCTTAATCAAATATGCATGGATGTAAATACCGATTTTTAAGTAAAATCTAAATACCCAAATACATACATATGTTAATTTCATCTTTTAAGACATTTTCTGATTTAATATAAATAAGTATGTACTCATCTGGGCATTCTAAATTAGTTTTTCTGTAAGGCATTCTTTGTTCGCTTTTCTTGATTCTGTTTATCCATGCGTTCTCCCTTCGTTTGAAGGTAATGCTGCGGGTAAGGGCTTACCGCCAATGACATGCCCATGTTAAAATAAGGCGTTCCTGAAGCGAAAGGGTAAGCGATTCCCATCGCCTAGCTCGCTTCCACTTTCGCTTCTGTGATAATCGTGTTTTTTGCTGGGCGAAAGCACACAATGGTGTAGGTTTTAGAATGCAATGTCGAATGAATTCCGCATTTCGTTATAGCTGTTTTATATATTAGTGGATGTTGTTATTTTGGTCTTAGAAATACATATAAGCCTCTTGCAGCGTTGCAAAAATTTTAATTTACAGTAAAATCGTCCTATATATTCCTATAATAGTACCTATGCTTCCTTCGAAAGCAGGTATGCTTTTCTTATAGAAGTTTGGATAAAAATCCAGATAATTTGCAAAAAGGTCCAGATTTAAAAGAAACACCAAACCTAAAATTATACTGTGGACTTTATCTTAGTTTTAAATTGCAACGATTTTCCAGTTTAGTCAGGTTTTCTTCATCTAGCAGCTTCTTCACAGCATCTTCATTTCTCCGCCTAAACCCCCATGCCACAAAAACTTGACTTTATATGCTACAATGATGGCAGCTATCGGTTTTGGTTGAGACTAGAGCTTGGATTTGTATGTAAAAAAAAATAAAAATATCCACCATTAAAACTATAAGCGTACTAATATTATTATATTAATAATAATACACAGTGACTCAAACAAGTGAACGGGTGTAGATTTTTTTTTTTTAAATATTCATAATGTTTTTCTAGTTACATTTTTTCTATAAAAAAATACCGTCCAAGCTTTAACCAAAAGCATAGAATTCACAGTCTCAAACTTTAANATCTAGCAGCTTCTTCACAGCATCTTCATTTCTCCGCCTAAACCCCCATGTCACAAAAGCTTGACTTTATATGCTACAATGATGGCAGCTATCGGTTATGGATAGTAAAAAGTAAGCCTAAAAATATCCACCATTAAAACTATAAGCGTAATATTATTATTAAAATAAAAATAAAAATAAAAAATACCATCCAAGCCTTAGCCAAAATTTAGGAAAATTCAACAAATTTTCATCAAAATTTCAAATTTTTAATCTGAATCTTTAGAGCATTTTTGAGCGCGCAGTTTTATAGACCATACAATTTTAGTTCAAAGAAGTGCAAGTTTCAAACGGCTAAAAACCCCGTAGATTTTTGATTTTTTTTTTCTTTTGGTGACGGATTTTCGCACTTTTTTCCATATAAGCATGAATTTTATATGAAACAAAATTTCAAAAAATCAACACCAGCTTTTGTAAATTGCACTTGTTACATAAAAAATTGCAAAAGCAGTCTCAAAAAAAATCTCAAAAATATACGCGATTTTGTAGCCAATTGAAACTTGCGCTTCCTTCAACTAAAAAGGTAGGGGCTATAAAATTGCATACCCAAGAATTTTTTAAGATACAGATTAAATTTCACACTGTGATTTATATGGTTTTGGTTAAAGATTGGAGTGTATTTTTAGAAAAAAAAACAAAAAAAATTTTACTCCAAAAAAGTTGCGAATATTAAAGTCACTGTATAAATTAAGTGAATCGGNCGTAGATTTTTGATTTTTTTTTCTTTTGGTGACCGATTTTCGCACTTTTTTCCGTATAAGCATGAATTTTATATGAAACAAAATTTCAAAAAATCAACACCAGCTTTTGTAAATTGCACTTGTTATATAAAAAACTGCAAAAGCAGTCTCAAAAAAAATCTCGAAAATATAAGCGATTTTTTAGCCAATTGAAACTTGCGCTTCCTTCAACTAAAATTGTAGGGGCTATAAAATTGCATACCCAAGAATTTTTTAAGATACAGATTAAATTTGACACTGTGATGTATATGGTTTTGGTTAAGGATTGGAGTGTATTTTTAGAAAAAAAAAAACAAAAAAAATTTACTCCAAAAAAATTACGAATATTAAAGTCACTGTATAACTTAAGTGATTCGCNGTTTTGGTTGAGACTAGAGCTTGGATTTGTATGTAAAAAAAAATAAAAATATCCACCATTAAAACTATAAGCGTACTAATATTATTATATTAATAATAATACACAGTGACTCAAACAAGTGAACGGGTGTAGATTTTTTTTTTTTAAATATTCATAATGTTTTTCTAGTTACATTTTTTCTATAAAAAAATACCGTCCAAGCTTTAACCAAAAGCATAGAATTCACAGTCTCAAACTTTAAACAAAATTTAGGAAAATTCAACAAATTTTCATCAAAATTTCAAATTTTTAATCTGAATCTTTAGAGCATTTTTGAGCGCGTAGTTTTATAGACCATATAATTTTAGTTTAATGAAGTGCAAGTTTCAAACGGCTAAAAACCCCGTAGATTTTTGATTTTTTTTTTCTTTTGGTGACGGATTTTCGCACTTTTTTCCATATAAGCATGAATTTTATATGAAACAAAATTTCAAAAAATCAACACCAGCTTTTGTAAATTGCACTTGTTACATAAAAAATTGCAAAAGCAGTCTCAAAAAAAATCTCAAAAATATACGCGATTTTGTAGCCAATTGAAACTTGCGCTTCCTTCAACTAAAAAGGTAGGGGCTATAAAATTGCATACCCAAGAATTTTTTAAGATACAGATTAAATTTCACACTGTGATTTATATGGTTTTGGTTAAAGATTGGAGTGTATTTTTAGAAAAAAAAACAAAAAAAATTTTACTCCAAAAAAGTTGCGAATATTAAAGTCACTGTATAAATTAAGTGAATCGGCTTGCCTAGNATCAACTTTTTGAAGTGAAACTTCTTTACGTTCGATTGGGAGTAAATGCAAACATCGATGTAACCAAAAAGCGACACACTCGTTGAGCTCTAATTTCAAACGAAAAATCGGCAAAAGAAGGTAGGGGATGGCGGCGTTGGCTGGTCACAATTAAGATTATGATTATGAATAAGGTCGAGATTAAACCAAGGCGAAATCATATAAGATGATATTGCAAGAACAGCTGATTTAATTCGCCTCGGTACACGTATGTCAAAACTTCTCATTTCGCTTGAGTGAGCGAGTAAGAAAGTGAGACTTTAGGAATTTTCTTTTCCTCCTTGAATTCCTTGTGCGAAGAGTATCTGAAATTTGATATTTGTAACCCAAGAGCAAAAACAAATATTAGTACCATGCTGTTTAGAAAAATATTTTAAGCCAAATAAGAAAATCTTAAATTCTCAATTTTACAGAAAATATCCCCCTATTCGGAAATGCAGCAAACCAAAGCATCAGTGTCTTTTACATCTAAACTATAATTGCTGGAAAAGCCCAATCTAACCGCGTATGGTTTAAAAATAAAAGAGACTGATGCTTTGTTTTGTTGCAATTCCGAATAGCCCCTATTTTTAATTAATTCAAAACCACTGGCAATTACCGCACTACTAGCACTGAAACTGGTTTAAGCTTTACTCCTGTAAGGATTACTTCACGGTGATTTCAAAAATTAAATCGATTTTTGTACCGACTACAAACTTTGAAAACCCTGGGCTGTGATCCCGCTAATTTCTTTTATTAGGGTTACTTCCAAAATTGAGGTCAATTTTTTACCGGTTATCAATTTCGAAACATCCGAATTTTTAGTACCGGCTAGCCATTTAAAAAGCGGAACCCGTGCCCTGCGGAATGGTAGCGCGCACAGCTGACCACTACACCACAGCGGGGGCTTTTTAATTTAATTAAACAAAAATTATTTTACATAAAGTTTCCTCAGTGCAGTAATTTTTGAAATATCGCAGTTTCCATTTTTTTTAAATACCTTAATATGGAAGGTGGGCGTGGTTATTAACCAGTTTCAAAATTTTCCATCACTTCCATGAAAAAAATTGATTTCAGCGATGCGGTAATTGCTAATTGTTTTTAATTAATTAAAAATGTTTCCTATCAAATTGAGAGGTACAAATTTTTTTCCTGCGATTAAAATATTTTTCTGAACAGCATGGTATCATTTTTATCCTGTGTGCAATTTTTTCCAGGTATCACTAGAAATAGAGCTAGAATGACTGTACTAAACTGTCAATTATAAACACAAAAATATCTAAATATCTTAAAAAGCACAAACTTAAGACTGAATATTTTTTCTACTAAAATTAATATTTTTATCAGATTGCTTTCTAAAGCAGACGTATAAAACATAAATTTAGCCACTCTAACTAATTAAAATTTCAATATTACCGCGCGCGGTAAATATGGAAGTTTTGGATCCCCTACCAATCTTTTTCCCCTTAACATATTTCAAAGAGGTTAAGAGTACGAATGCCGTCAGCGGTTTTTGGTTTTGCTAGTTACGAAAAAACATCTGTGAAGTGCAGAACCAAATTAAACGACGAAGAAAATTGATTCAGGTTGAACATTTAAAGACAAATTCATAAAGCGGCTGTGGCTGAATGTGTAGAGATGATTGCTGTTATTTGCTAACCTCGTCAGAGGCAACGTGCTAAAATGACTATAAACATTTTTGTTTTGTATCTCCGAATTATGGAAAATCATCTGTGAAGTGCAGAACATAAGCGAATTAATTATTAGAAAATAATTGTAGACCTCCGCAGCGCCTTGGTTCAAGTCCTGGTCAAAGCAACATCGCACAAAAAAATTTTCAAAAAATATTTTTTCTTAACAGCGGTCGCCCCTCGGCAGGCAATGGCAAACCTCCGAATATATTTGTGCCATGGAAAACAATCGCCTTTCGGAGTCGACGTAAAACTGTGGTCCCTCCCCTTTGTGGGACAACATCAAGGCGTACGCCACAAATCGGAGGAGAAGCTCGGCCAAACACTAACATAAGTAGATATGGTATAAGCGCCAATCTATTATTATTACTAATTGTAGAAAATATCAACCAAGGCATTGCTTATATTAACCAAAAATCATGTTATTTCCTTTGCAAGTTTGAATTTGGTAATATTAACTTAACGTAACTTAAAACGTCGAAAATCCAGATTAAACAGACTTCGTGGCAATAAGTTACGTTAACTTTCGCCTGTCCAAATATAAGCAATATCGATCTAAATGAATTTTTATGTGGTAGCTTTAAGTTACCTGACCTTGACCCTTATCTAGTGACAAGAGCTGAATACCATAAAAGAGCGTTGCAAACAGTGGTTCCTAATTATTTTGAATTATTATCAAAAATATATGTAAAATTTTGAAAGCTTTAATAACCGAAATAAATAAATAAACCTGCATTTATTTGAATTCATGTTTTCAAATTTGCCGTCTCCCAAAATCTGGCGTCCTGTGTCAGTCCTCCGAGAGCACCTAGTGTTAATCCAGGACTGCGTATAGCTCCAAGCGATTTTCAGTAGTTGTGAGATAAACCTAATATTAATTACTTGTCGTATGAAATTAAGTAGATATTTTTTTTGTACATCCTAAAACGACTATTGTAACTCAAATTTTTGACTATGAAAAAATATGATTTATTCTGTAGAAAATGATTTTGCCTAGTAAAAAAATAAACCAGAAATTTAATGTTTAATCGAAGATATTCTTCCCCATAAAATATCTGGAAAATCCTTTGCTATGTCGTTTTTCCCATTTGCTCACGATCTCTTAATTTTTAAAAGTCAAAATTTTCTCAGCGTAATAATGAATATATGAATGTACTTAGCTTTACCTGATAGAAAGGCACAATCATCTAAATCCGGATCATTTGTCATTTCGATGCGTTCGCGTCGCCAAACTTTCGAACCTCTCTGACCGCCGCCAACGAACGATATCTTAACGGGGCCCGCTGATCTTTGTCTTCCTGCCAATACGTACGAATTTTCACGTTATTCTTCGATACGTAGAACGAAAGGGAAAACGTTGCCGCGATTTCGTTCGTTCGACGTTTGACACGGAGATCACTTATAAAGCACGCACACAACTATAAACTTGTTACTTTGGTGCAGGATATTCAATTTTTCCCGGTAAATTTTAGTGCAACTTCACATTTATTTTGAGCGTTATAAATGTTTTAGTAAAAGAAGCATTTCGGGAAGCATATGTGTATGGATGCATGTAGTTATAATACTTTTTTTCAAATAAATTTCACTTATGTTTGTTTATTACTCTTTCTAGAAATAAGCCTAATTATAAAATAAAACACTGAAAAAAAAACAAAAACAGAATTGTGTATTCACGTTTTTAATTGAATACCTCTAAGTCTTAATGCACTCTGATATTTTTTACACTTCGCTTATTATGAGATCTTTTGTTTTTTTTAGATTCGTTTCGCCAATTCACTTTGAAGTGCTGCCCACAGTCAGTCGAGTCTGCCGGCAAAATGTAAACAAGTTTCAGTCAACAGAATGCTTCACAGCATAGAAATCTCGGTATTCATTATGAACGGCGGCTGCATCCAAGTTAATTCAACTCATATTTTATTCAACAACATTACACATAACAAACACTGCCGAATACAGATTTTTTGGGTGTCCTTGTGTGTCTTTGCAATGCCACCAAGCCACCCAGCAGCAAAGTCAACAACGCCTAACGCAAAAGGCAAAATAGGAGGCAATGTGCAACCCCAAGCCCAAGGTAGTCAATAACAGCAGCAGAGAAAACATAAAAATCTCATTTTATTTCGGGGTAGCTCATCGCTGCAGGCCTTTCGCTTAAAGTGTTTCTTTAGTGCGAATCGAAATTTTCGGCGTTTCCCTCTTTCACACAATCTTTTGGCTCGACTAAATGTAAAAAGCCAAGTGCCAGCCAGCAGCACAAAAGACTTCGCCTAGACGACCGGCTCAAAAGAGCAGGCAGACAATTTGAACGGAACGACAGCCAGACGAGCAGACACAATACAAATGCACATAGCACATCCAAGACAACACTTGGCGCAATTGCACGCACTTGAAATTTTTCGTACAAAAACTACCACCAACGCCAACGTCAATTGCGCCTCACCCTCGAGTATACTATTTCTATATTTGTATGTATGTGTGTACACAGCATCACGTCGACTATCCCCATCACCATAATTGTCCTTATCAAAGTATATTTTTGCCGGCATCTCTGCCATCGTTGCTGTTTCAACCCAGCCGCATTCAGGTTAGTAGTAATCGTGTAAGCGCACAGTTTGTTGCCGACAACACCGAAGGGGCATACTCGTCGGCGAACCTTTTTCTCCCCATTCCCATAAAATAAATACTTTGGGTCCATTATTTTTTTGGCACTTTTCTTGCGCATATTTTCAATGTCGCATTGAATTAATGGGAAAATGTTCTACCTTTTTGGTGAATATTTGTTGTACAACTGTACCGTACAGTGGAATATGTTTAAGTATGTGGATGGGAGTCGCCAAACATAGCCGGTAATGCAACCCAAATATTCTCTTACCAATGTAAGTAAAAAATGTGTGTGAACGTGTAAATATGTTTGCACAACTGAGAAATATAGCCAAAGTCATTTAGATTACATATTTGGTTTTGAAAAGTAGAACATGAACATGTTACCATCTGACTATAAGTGGTTTCATTATATTCTGTCAAAAAGATTTTATCTATGGGTATTTTAGGAAAATGAAAAGCAGTATGAATGGGTTTGTGTATGCATCATTATTGTTTTCTTCTTTTTAGTACATTTATAGAAGCGTCGTATATTAAAAACTTTTTTATTTTATTAATTTTTTAAAATAATTTTGTTTTGATTTCTAGATCTTATTGTTTAAAAAAATATATGTAGTTTTTAATTTAATTTAATTTTTAGAACTAATTTACGTATTTTTTCTTATTAAAAAATTGTTTTCTCAATTTAATTTTCTTTAAATTTTTAGATGTTATTGTTTCAGTAAGGAGAATATATTTTTAATTTCATTTAATTTTTACGAATTTATTTATTTTTGTCTCTTTGCTATTATTATTTTTTCTTTTAATTTTCAGATTTTATTGTTTAAAAAAGAAATATGTTTATTTTGATTTCGTTTCATTTTTAGAAATTTATTTTTTTCTAATATAATTTTCTTTTAACTTTAAAACTTTGTTTTTTTTTTTAAGAAAAATATAGTTGTTATTTTTTAATTTTTAGGATATAATTTTATTCGTTTTGTCTTTTTTAATTTTTAGATGTTATTTATAAAAAATATTTTTTTTATAAATGCAATTTTGTATTTATTTATTTTTCTTTTTCTAGTTTCATTTCTATATTTTTTTTATTTCATTTCATTTTTTAAAATATCTTTGCTTTTTGTTTTATTTGCATTTTAACTTTATCGTCTTTTCTTTTTTAAATTTCTTTTATAAATTAGTTTTTATGGTTTTAAAATGGAGCAATTTATGTTTTTTTTAATTTTATTTAATTTTTAATAAATTTGTTTATAAAACGCGAATAGCATAACGCTAAGTCCTCCTCGTTAGCAGATCTTTAAATACTAAGTCTTTCGAAAGACAGTAAAAAGCTTTGAAGATACTTGCCAGAATTGATAATTGTCTTACGAATGAATTTGGTCTTAGAAGAATTGAGGATATTCATATGTTTTCATTAAATTAGATGTCCTCATGTCATCACCGCCATTCAAGAAATGCTTTGGACGGACAAGGCAAAAAATGTCTGGGGCCCTGCGACTACAGCTGCCTTGTAAAGCCGCGGTGGACGATCATCTAGCCACAATCACGCCCCGACGGAAGTGAATGACGCAACATACAGGGATCGCTTTTATGAGCGCTTGGAGAACACATACGAGCCTGGCCCCGACACGATATCAAAATCGTGCTTGGCGTTTTCTGACAACTGAGTTTGACCGACTTCACAGGGATCGGAAGTAAATCGGAATCGATCATGTTGTGATAGACGGAAGGCACGATCCTAGTGCTTTAGACGTACGTACACTTCGAGGCACGGTTTTTAGCAGCTAATGCCCGCATGCGCCATGGCAGTGTGACGAAAGTTCGACGTGGATAAGCTGCAGTCACAGCGGACAGCCAAGAAATGTCTCGCTACTGCGGAGGAAGTAGATGGATACTACCGCCCATGTAGGAACAACTGCTATGACGAGGAGTGTCATAATGCTGTTGCAGAGAATTACACCGCGAGATCACTCATCTCAGCATATATTTTATTCCTTCAGACTACAGGAAGTCCAGAAGTGTTTTTGAAGGTAAGGAGTGTATGTGTTCTCTGGCCACATTGAGCATATGCTGTTCATTCATCACCTCGCTACGGCATCACATTCAAGGTGCAGGTTAACAGGTCTATTCTGCACGTTACCGAAGATTTTGTAAGCGGAAAATTGTATTACCAAAAAATGTTACCAGTTCTTGTCACCGCGATTCTAGGTACGTTGGTAATGCAGTTAAAATATTCAGCAATTCAGCTATGAAGAATTGTGCAAATCCTGGCATTGCATATTTTACGAGGCAATAATTTGTTACCAGCTTATGAGATGGTAACAAAATTAACCGGTTACAAGAGGATACAGAATGCGAAAAGGGCTTAAAAATTGACAGGAACTTTATTTACCGGTTACAAACTTTTTATTACCAGCGCAGAATAGACCTGTAAATGGTGTCTCCTCAGTTGAATCGCACTCGAACCTCAAAGCACACCAAAAAAAAGTAAACAACGCTTTGAATATTAGTTGGTAAATAATAAAAAATATATTGGAAAATCCACTTAACATTGATTACAAAGCATACAGAGTTTTAATGTATAAACTTAATTGTATTTCTTGTTGCCGGAAATGCCTCTAACCACGTAAATACATCCATGTGTATATACATAAATATGTATACAAATATATGTATGTATGCATACTAGGGATGCCAAAATATGCGGAAAATTACGATCCCGGAATTTCAGAATATTTTTAAAATAATCCCGGGATCCCGCAATTCATACCGGGATTCACATTGAGACATATCTTTTATGAATACAATAACTGAAAGCAATTAAACATACCATGAAATAAAACTGTTTAAAATTTACGACAAACTGATTGTAAAACTCACATATTTATTAAAAAAAATCTTAAAGTATTACATTTCTTTAATTGTATTTAAAAATCCAACGTAAACACCGGCGATCAAAAGTGATTGCATGGTGTTTTTCGTCAAATATTTGCAATGTTTTTCAATTTTTTTTTTGTTATTTTTTTATAAAAATATGGTTTCTGCTTTTATCAAAATCACATAAGTCAAACTTTCAAACTTCATGCAGTATCTAGAAAAATTCTTATCTAAATTTTGAACTTTTCAATCTGAATTTTTAGAAAAATTTTGGGTATGCATTGGTTATGTAATAAAAAATAGAGCAAAAAGAAAAATTAAAAATTAATACATAAATTAATTACAATTTTTTTTTACTAAAATTACAACTATCTCTGAAAGTATTAGTCCTACATTATTTGGTATCATAACCTTTTTTGCATTAAATTTATGATCGAAGTAAGCTAAGAAACTTGGGCGAGCATAAGTTATTGACAAAAATTATTCATCTTTCGCACAGATTTCAGTTTTCAGAGCCTAAGGAACCATATTTATGGTATAAGAAATAGAAGCACAAAAAACTGATTTTCCCCCCACGCTACTGCATAACCAAATTTTTTCTAAAAATTCAGATTGAAAATTTCAAAATCTAGATACAGTTACAGGCTAACCTAATATTCACGCACGCCGCCAATTTATTGTCAAAAATTTCTCATGCACATGCAACTTGTATGAGATCAACCGAAATTGAACGGCGTGCGTATGAAGCTAACTCAATTTCCAATTTTTGTTCTGCGTGACATTTTGATTTGACGTTTCGCTCAATGAAATCAAATGCAAACGCATGCAGGTCAATTTCGGGTGACGCAAAAAAAACAAATTCGACGGCATGCGTACAAAAACGCAAGCCGCGAATATTAGGTTAGCCTGTTAGTAATGATTAATAAAAAAAAGTTAAACAAAAAAGTACAAAAACATTTTTATTCTTTTCCATTTTTTCGCAATTTACTCAACATTTTGATGGCGTACGAGTCAAACGGACCTCATATTCTGATTCAGCAGGTTGAAGTACATGTTGGTAGGTTGGTCTGGTTAAAAGCACACACCCCTATTTCTGGCGGTTTATTATTTCACTTAAAATGTGTACGTAAAAGCTCAAAGCGTTTAAAGCGGAGTCTTCTAATCTTGACATGAAGTTAGTACATACAAAACCCTGTCGATGAAAAATATCTTTCGGCCTCAACACTTTTAGGGTGAACTGTCAAAAAGTAGTCAAAAGCCATTTGAAGAAAATTACCCCTATCTCATCCATTACAAAATATTTGAACTTCTTTTCTTCAAAAAAGGCTCAGGCTGCAATTTTAAATGTACAGTTTAAAGCTTTTTGTTAATTGTGGTCAAAATGGCATTTTACTAAAATCATAATTCAAATTCTTAAACAAGTTCGTACCATCAATTCGATATTTCAAATTCTCGGGACAGAAAAAACACCGGGATCCCGGGACTGTTATACCTAGTGCATACATATGTACAACGTTAGAGGAGCTATTTATTTTGATTACGGCATTTCACTTTCCGCTTTGTGCTGCTGTTTTGTTTACATGCGCTCAGCATATGATTCCCTTCACCATCTAGCAATATGCGCACATGTCTACATACATATGTATGTATGTGCGTATGTATGTATTTTTATGTACATAAATATACATACGTATATGCATATATGTATTTCTGTACCGAATGCCAATGGCGGGATTTTTTCTTTAAAGAACCAAGGAAACCGCTAATAACTGTAACCACCAGAGGATTTTCTCATAACAATAAAATAGATAGAAAGAGAGAGCGAAGCTAAAATTTTGCACCTAATATTTTCGCAAGAGAACAAACCAGCGAAGGCAGTGAGAATGAGAGAGTAAGCGTCATATTCCAGTCTGCAAACAAACTCGGAGCAATGCGTAAATTATAAGCGCGATTGAGCAGGAAATTTAATAATATATTAAAAAAAGCAAATAAATTCAAGAAAGGAAAAAGGTAGAAAAGGAAGTACAAGCTTCCAGTACTCATTTAGCACATTTCGCTTTCTCATTAACTCAGAAAAAATTGTGTTAATAGAATGGTGGAAGTAGTAAATTGAAATGAAATCATTAAGCAAGAAGAAAGCGAAATCGCACGTACAAACACCCAACAATTTTGAAGTAATGTAAAGTAAAGTAGAAGCCATGCGCTACACCCAGTAGCACATAAGTTATATTTTCTTTGCATGTGCATATGTATGTATATCGTTTTCACGCTTGCCAGTCAACTTGGTTAAAATACTGCTTAAAAGGCTTACAGTGCTTTAAGTGCTAAGCTTTTTTCAAGCTAAGCAGCACAATGCAGAGTAAGAGAGGTAGGGAGGTTGGCGTGTGGTACTTGAGTTCTAGAGCGGTGCAGCAGGCGGAAAGCACACAAATGCGCGGCGTATGTATGTCAATAGTGCGCTTTCCAATGTATTCTTTTTCACTTGTACTCATTTTTACTTTTCTTTAGCCATTGCCATTGCTGACACAAACGCTTGCTTTATTGTATTTAAGTTTTTTTTTTTGTTGATTTTATTTCTTTTATTTATTAAATAGAACTCCAACGGCTTACTTTCTTTTCTTTGCATTTATGAATATACATATGTATATGTATGACATACACATTTAGCCTTCCAAGAGTTATATTACTTTTAGGCTATATGTGTACATACACATGTATGTACATATTCTAGCCTTTGCTGCTTTAATTGAACTACTTAAAGAGCTGTTAGAATTTGTTTTTCCACTTGGCCTGCCAAGTAAAGTGACCTTTCACATTTAATAAATCGCCTCAGGAAGTCACAATTANTACTTTCTTTTCTTTGCATTTATGAATATACATATGTATATGTATGACATACACATTTAGCCTTCCAAGAGTTATATTACTTTTAGGCTCTATGTGTACATACACATGTATGTACATATGTATGTACATACATATTCTAGCCTTTGCTGCTTTAATTGAACTACTTAAAGAGCTGTTAGAATTTGTTTTTCCACTTGGCCTGCCAAGTAAAGTGACCTTTCACATTTAATAAATCGCCTCAGGAAGTCACAATTAGCGAAAGCGGCGCGAATACATGCAAACTTTTACAAAGAAATGTATACGTACACTGTATACATCATTTATGCCCGCAAGCGTCAACAGCTATTGACTACAACCAGAAACAAGTATTTTTTACAAGCCTTAAGCACCCATTATTCAAATCTATTAACTGGCATGCAAACTTCTTATACTCAAAAATATATTTTGCTAAATATAAATGCATTCGAAGCAAGACACGCTGACTAACTGGGCTTGGAAAATTCAATAACACTTGTTTGTATGCACTATTTTCTTACTGCTGTAGGTATTAACCTTCACATATGTACACATACATACATACACTTTTTCTTAACTTCAACACTTTGAAGTCTCCCGAGGCGTATACGCAAAATTTTTACTTGACTTCACTTCATTCGACTGAAACATTCGATTTCACCTTTCCTGTATCGCACTCATACGCGCCGTGCGCCCCTTTCGTCAACCGCCTGCGTATACATATGTTGTATGTATGAGCGTTTTCGTTGCTGTTGCATATATTTAGGGGCGTGAAGACGCACTTGCAATTAAACGTATATTGAAAATCGAATTATCTCTTTTTTAAACGCGAAATTCATAATTTGATTGTCTGCTACAATCTATGCTTAATTTCATTTCACTCTACCCACATTCATTTCCACTTTTGTTATGCCCCCACTACGCCGCCTCAGGCATGCATCATACGCCGTGGCTGCNGTCTGCTACAATCTATGCTTAATTTCATTTCACTCTACCCACATTCATTTGTTACATTCTACGCCACTTTCCACTTTTGTTATGCCCCCACTACGCCGCCTCAGGCATGCATCATACGCCGTGGCTTGCGTGTCTGTGGCATAGATATAATTTATAGCCCGCCCAGCGCCCAGCCGCTGTGCCGCCGAGCTATACTTGAACTTGATACTGAACAAGGCTTTTTAAAACTTGTATGTGGCTTTGTGTGTATTTTTCTTTTTTTTATTATTATTTGTCCCGGCGGTCTGTGGCTTGTGGCAGCGTTTTTCGTATGCAATTCGTTACGTGAATAGATTTATTAGTGTTTTTGAAGCAGCAATAATTAAAAGCAATTTTTTTTTTAATAAAACACTGCGCGACAGCGGATTCGCGCACCGTCAATGTATTGTTTAGTTTTACAGACGTTTCCCAACTGGATGCTGTTCACTACCAGTGCCCAATGCGAAGTTCCAACTCGCTGGCTAAAGAGCGCAGCACCGAATACCTTCTGCATTTGCTACAACTCTCCAGTACTCGTACTCGGCTAAAAAACTATGTGTGTTGTTCTTGTAAATATTTTTTTCCTAAACAGATTTTTTTTTTTAGCGGAGCGAGAATCTTTTACCGCCATTGCGAGTATTAGCTGGCGCAGCGCATGCGATTCGCTCGGCGATAAACTTACATCTGTTGGAAATCCCAATATTGTCCAGCAATTCACGGAGCTAATGCTTGTCTGCTGCTCACGAGAGTACTTTCACGATAGCAGAGAGTTACTTCTCCTTTTCGTTACGCACATGCCATTGATGCAGCAATACAACTCACAGATATTTGATACACAGCCTAATAAATAACACTTTGGTAAGCTCAGAGTATGCGCGTGCTAGTGAGCAGGTTTCCAAAAGTTTCCCTCTTAGTTTGGCGCGTTATTTGCCGACGTTAGCGCTGGTGTTGTTGATGAGTCGAGTGTTGGTGTTATTTCAGGTGGTTGCTTAAACTATCAAAGCTTAAATCAACCCTCTCTACAGTCCCTCACCACGCAACAGCGCCGGTACTACAGGCACAATCGGCCAATATGCCTTTTATCCAATAACCCCCCTCTTGTTCATACACATGTGCATATGTACATATATACATATACAATGGTCGAAAAAAATATAGCCGCACCACATATTGACAAGTTTCACCAATTTATTTATTATTTGCTATTTAACTTTAGTACTTTTTTATAAAAATATAGTTCATTCTTTCGATTATAAACATTATACCCATAGATATTATGGAAAGGCAATACGCTGCGAATGCAGTCTAAAGACTACAGGAGCTTAAAATCTGAAAAGCGGCTAAACACAACAAAACGGATAAACACAATTTATTTTTATATGGAAGAAAACCGTAAAATCTTCCACAAAAAAATAAATGAAAGCCTGTTGAATTTTTGAATAAATGTTGCGCAAAGTTTGAAGATTGGATTTACACCAAATAATATATTAAAACTTGTCAAAATGTGGCTTTATTTTTTTCGACTACTATAAGTATATTCAAGTATATTCCATAGTTTACTTATTTTGGACCATCCTAATGCACGTACATCCATACCTAGATATGAGCCCCCCGTTCTTTGGCTCATCCATCCCAAACATCAAATGCAGCACGCGAGCTCGCAAGTATACGCTAAACACACACATATTGGTACGCTCACAATTCATAACGTCATCGAGTTTTGAATATGCGATTCATATAAACTAGTAGTCAAATGCACTGTCCAAATTCTTTTGTAGCGAGTGCTTATGCCCTTTTGCTAATGTCAGTTTCGTTCTCGTTTGATTCTCGTTCTATTACATTTGACGTGTGCGTTTATTTTTATTACTCAATCATTAATGTTCCCTGCTTGCTATACATATGCAAATATCTATGTATATGTGTGTATAAGGGATGTTTCCAGTAATATCTTTACTTGTACTTTGCTACCTTTTCAGCACCACAGCGATTTATCGTTTTGGGGGATTCCTCATAATATGCGAATGACAATTTAAATATGTTTGCGCTATACGCAATACGATGGTGGAACGGTGTGTTGTAGAAGCTTAAGTTATATGAGCTTTAAATTCTTTATTGAGCCACACTGATTGTCCTCAACTAGGACTCTTTTTGATAGCACCAAAACAAGTCCTCACTGTGAGAAATTATCGTAAAAAACTAAGTTTTCTGTTGTTGAATTCGTAGGAAAAAGAAACTTGACCTCACAATCAGTTAAATATATCTGGTACTGGGTATATTACTTGTTTTTCAATAATGATACTTTCCATTAAGGCTTGATCTGGCCCTGAGATGCAGAAATTTGACCCAATTAACTTGCCACCTGCTTACAAAATCAAATTCAACTTGAATTAAGGGCATTATTTATTTGAAAATTATATTAAAAAATAAATATCAGGAGGCTTAAAAAAGTTATGGGCTGAAAATATTTGTAAAAGAGTTGCCACCTATTTGAAAAGTCAAATTTAAATTAATTATTCGCAAGCTATCTGAAATGAAAGATTGGTAAGAAACCTTAAGATTGAATATTTAAAATANCCACCTATTTGAAAAGTCAAATTTAAATTAATTATTCGCAAGCTATCTGATAATTTAAAATATGCGTGTCAAATGAAAGATTGGTAAGAAACCTTAAGATTGAATATTTAAAATATTACTGAGGTGTTTTAAAAGTGACGCCACCAGTTTTAAAATTAAATTCAATTAAAGTAAATGAATTACTACAATATGGATTTCGAGGAAATGTTTCTAAAGAGTTATAGTTCTAACCTACATTTAGGAGGGTTGCCACCTGTTTGAAAAATGCATGCTAGTGGATTAAGGGAATTAGGTATTTGTAATATGTATAAAACTATGGGTATCAGACGAAAATGGTTTTATAAGATTTTAGTTAGAAAGTATTTTAATAGCGTTGCCACCTATTTTAAAAGTCGAATTTGAATTAATTTTAATCAAGTTAAAGTGTCAAACGTAAGAGTGTTTAGAAACTTTCCGCTTAAACATGTAGAATTCGAGGTATTTGAAGAGGGTTGTGACCTGTTTTAAAACTAAATTCAAATGCAATTATATTATAAGTAATTAAAATATAGCTATTAATCGAAAGAGTCTTGAAAATGCTTTATTTCTGAGCTAAATATGTATAGCAAGGTTTCCACGTGTTTGGAAATTCAATTTCAAATTGAATTATAGGAATAGGTAATTTGAATACATACACTGGCAATCAAAATTGAGTGCATGGCGTTTTTTGTTTAAAATTTATAATTTTTTCAAGTTAAATTTGTTTTGTTATTTTTTTACGAAAATATGGTTCACGCTTTAATTAAAACATAAGTCAAACTTTCAAACTTTGTACAGAACTTGGCAACATTCTAATTCTAGTAAAACAAGAGCAAAATTTAAGCGGCTAAAAGATCACATCGATTTTTGATGATTTTTTATTGTTGACGGCTTTTTGCAATTTAACCATATTAAAGGGAACTTCTTGTAGAATAAAATGCGTAGGACCGTTTGCAAAAAAAAGTTAAAAGAAACGAATGCTATATTTTACAAATTGCACTTGTTACATGCATAAAACCGCAAAATCTGCAATGCGATTTTTTTAGCCGCTTAAAACTTGCACTTATTTCATTAGAATTAAAAAACCGATCTATCTGCGTACTCAAAATTTGTCTAACAATTAAAAAGGTCAAAAACTTAGACGAAAATTCGTTGAATATTTCTAAGTTCTGTATAAGGTTCGAAAGTTTGACTTATATTTTAATGAAGCATATTTTTATAAAAAAATAACAAAAAAATTAATAACTTGAAAATCGTTGTAAATATTAAACAAAAGCGGCTTCGTCTTGACCTGGAGGAACTTTCGTACAAATTTCGAGCTTTTTTAATCAACCGTATTTTTTAGCCATTTTAAACTTGTACTTTATTCTACTAGAATTCAGTGGGCTACAAAACTGCATGCTCAGAATCTAATTAAAAATATGTTGGATTTTTTTTAGTTGCATAAATTTTTAAGGTAGTATCACCGGATTGGTACATTTGTACATTTCTTAGCTGCAGTTTTTTACGCGTCTTTTGAGCTTGCGCCGTTACTACTGACGATATACCTAACGAGGTATTGATCACTTCAGTCGGCACTTGTTCCATGTTAATTTCATTACAGATTTTCACCGAAAACACAATGCCCAGCAAATTAACCAAAACCAACTCAAAACGTACTTATATGCATATAACGTATGTACATTGGGGTGGTCCTTAAAAATCAAATGAACAATTTTTTTTCAGTCTCACCCCCTCAATCGGAAACAAAACGTTCACAGATATCACATATAAATTTTGGTTCCGATTGGAGACGGTTAAGGCGTGTCGCACAGGGGGCAAAGTTCTGATTACTCTACACAGACTCAAAAAATTAAAATTAATTTTCTTTTCACCTAATACCCAAAATCGATACTACTTTAGTCGAATATATCACATATAAATTTTGGTTCCGATTGCAGTCGGTTGAGACGTTTTCATAGGGCAATCGGGCCCAAAATTTATTTGTTATATCTTCGACTAAAGCAGTATCGCTTTTGGGTATTAGGTGCAAAGAAAACTAATTTAAATTTTTTGAGTCTCCGTTCTGTAGAGGAATCTGAACTTTGCCCCCTATGCGACCCGCCTTAATCGTCTCCAATCGGGACCAGAATTTATATGTGAAATCTCCAACTATAGTAGCATCGACTTAGGAGTTGAGGCTTAGGAAATCTGATGTAAAAATTTGCTTCCTACATTTAAGGACCATCCTAATGTACATATACAAAGCAAATCAACAACAGAAAAATCCACCCTCTTTGTATTGTTTAGGAAGCTGGGTGGTGAGTTGGTGGTAAATTGTTGCATTGGTGTTGTTAAATAGTTGCAGATGTGAAACAAGCCGCACCGTAAAATGTACACATCAACAAAAAAATGCGACTTGCTTATTGCTTAACTACGCATCATACAAACGAGGAAGGGGAAAGTAGCTACATGAACTATTTGCCGTAACTATTTAAAGTTAAAGTGTTATACGACTATTGTGTTCGTAATAGCTATTTGTAAGTCTGCATACGTCTTGTTTTTGCTGCTAATGCTTGGTAATTATTAAAAGAAGTTAATACTGCATGCCTGCTTGAAGCCCATGAAAAAATTTTATAAGAAAGCAATTTACATTTGTATGTATGCCCAGCGTTAGTATGGCATGCACTGAGAGAATTTAAAGTTTTTGTGTATGTATATGAATTAGTTCCAATACTTTACCAAGGTTTTGTCGAAGAGTCTGCTTTAAAAACAAAGGAATGAGTGCACCTATACCGCGCTATGGATGTGAAATTTCTCTGGATTCTTTCTATAATCGTTCCATACTCCTGTTTTAATCTACTGAACTTCACATAATAAAGCACTGGGTTGAGTGATTTTAAATCACAGGTGTACAATCACACATTATCATATATTGCGCTTGTTTGCGAAGTGGCGAAATCTTGATCAACAGTCAGAATTCGCAAGCTAAAAGCTACCACATTTTGATGTTTAAATTTTTTAGCTCATTCCAAAATTAAAGCTATAAATCTTGACTACTATCCCTGCGCCTTGAAAAATATTTATTTATTTATAGTTTGGGGGATTTAGGGAACACACAAAAAATAGTTTGCTTAAATATCAAAAGATTTACTAGAAGTCCATTTTTAGTCCCAGTTTTAGTCCGAAAATAGGCTATGTTCAAAATTTTAACCAACTCGAAGGGTATCACTCAGAAGCAATTTGCGTTTTATTTGTAATGTCACATACATATGTATCATCAGTTTAGCCAAACTGTTTACTGGGAAGTCCATGGATTTTATTTTTTATCAAACGGATGTTGAATTCTGCATGCTTCTGGCAGTGAATACTCGCACTTTTATACTGCTTGTATTGCCATTGTTCAACTTTGTAACTGTGCTGCAATGGTGCGTAGGGCTAACGATAAGCATAGATACTCAGCATGCATTCATGTACATATGTATTCATATGTATGTATGTATGTATGATTATTAGGGTGGTCCAAAAACAGTAAAGTCGGAATTTTAATACTCTCACCCCCTAGGATTGCTCTACATCGAAAAAAGTATACACCTATTTTTTTTTTTTTTTAACCAAAAAATATTTTAAGGTCGCCCAAAGCGCTTAAAGTTTTCCATGTATCTTTATATGGGAAAAATAAAATTTTTCGTAGAATTGGTATAGAATTCTTGAAAATCAATATTTTTCGATCGGAAAACTCTGGTTCCCTTCAGGAGACTTTCAATAATAAAACCCCATTGTTTATTTAACCATTTTTTAATACAAACGATTTTTTATTGGTCGCCCCATTGCATTTTTCGGGGTTTTTGGCGGACCTATAAATTATAGTTGGTTAAATAAATAATTGGGTATTATTACTGGGAATCTCCTGCAGATAAGCAGAGTTTTCTGGTAGCAAAATATTGATTTTCAACTATTCTATACCATTTCTACGAAGAGTTGTTTTTCCCCCATATAAAATACATGGAAAACTTTGGGCGCTTTGAGCGACCTCCAAATATTTTTTGATTTCAAAATAAAAAAATAAAGCTATATTTTTTCGGTATAGAACAATCCTTGGGCGTGAGAGCATAAAAATTCCGATTTTACTTTTCACATGCATTTTTTAACCACCCTAATGAACATATATGTACAGTGTTGGTCCAAGCAATACATGCCATTAACGTACAATACTCCTGCGCACAAAAGTTCAATATGTGTGTATGTATGTATATCATTTTTCAACTGTGCATACAACATTCACCGGCATTGCCACCACAACCATCCCACACAAACACCATCGATATACGTATTTACATGTACAGTTGCGGTCAAAATAATAGCAGCAAAATTCAAAATGATGCTCTTGGCAACTTATCTTTATTTATTTATTGTTAATAATTTTCATTTCATATATGGGTCGATGTACATATCAGATACCAAATAAACAATTCTCAAAGCTAAGGTCGTGGAAGTAAAGCATAAAAAAATAAGTAAAAAAAAAACTATTTCCAATCAAACTGTNAAATAAACAATTCTCAAAGCTAAGGTCGTGGAAGTAAAGCATAAAAAAATTATTTAAAAAAAAACTATTTCCAATCAAACTGGTTTGGGTAGATCAGGGGCGTCTCTTGTATAAGATTTTAGAGGCTGTTTTAATATATTTTATTTCATTATATACATTATTTTATATATATATATATTTCTTAGGTTTTCTACATTATGTAAAGTTGAGAGAATGAAGTCAAATATATATTTTTTGGTCAACTACGTTGTTTGATTTCACTGTTAAAAAAATTAAACTAAGCACTTCTTCAGGGTCCTCGCGATTTCATTTACTTCAGTATGAAAATTAATTACAACATCAATGCAGTTCGCACAGAGCAAATACTACCTAATATAACAGAGTAGGTTTCTACTGAATAAGTTTATTAATGTGACAAAAATAAGGAATCGCCTCTACAATTTTTCTTGGAAGTATTTATACTTTTGCCGTCTAGTTTACTTATTTAAAAAAAATCCTTACCTGTTTAGCAAACAGAGGTATTTATTACTGAGCCAGAAGCTAGAAATTGAACATAACCTAGGGCCTAGGCACACGCGCCAAACATACTTTTTTCGACCTGTACACAATATTTTAGTGTTTAGCTAAGCTTCTCCTCCGATTCGTGGCGTGCGCCTTGATGTTGTCACATTAAGGGGAGGGATCTACAGTTTTACGTCGACTCCGAACGGCGATTTCATTTCTGTGAGAAACTGTTTTGTTTATTTTATTTTTTGATGTTGGTCGGAAACTGGGCTGGAACCCAGGCCTTGCGGGATGGTAGTGCGCACTGCTAGCCACTACAGATGGTGGCTGATTGTTGGTTTTAGAAAAATTTTAAATCTTCTTAATTCCTTTGCAATCATATTAGTTGCGTATACACAAACACTAGTTCACTTACTAAAATATTTATCAAACTATTAAGAACTCTTGGAGTGTTCGAACCAGTCATATGATAATAAGTAATCATCCGCAATTTTCTTCTATGTGAAATAAAGCTTTACGATCGATTTGGGCTAGGTTTAATCACTTAACCCCCCTTTGTTTTCGCCGCTACTGAATTCTATAAACTGTCAGTTTACAAACAATTTTAAATTTAAATGTGAATGTTAAATTGTCATGAAAATTGCGTCGCTAGCTTCATGTTGCCAACATGTTGCAAGCTTTTTCACAGCGCTAACAGAATACTACTTTCATGAGAAAATGTTGTGGAATTTTTGTGAACTTTGTGCAAGCTTTAAAACTGTTATTTATGTGGTATCTGATATATGTAGATCGGGCCATTTTGCTGCTATTATTTTGAAAGCAACTGTATACTGGCAAGTACATTTCCGTTGTCGTCATCATCTCAAGCGACGTCTCTGCGCATTAATTTTTGAACGCCGTTACTGATGCCAATGTTGATAATTACGATGACGTTTATGCCCAAAGCAATCTTATATGAAAAGCATTGATTATTCGACCACATTCTATGAGCATTTGTATGTTGGTGAACAAGTTGATTGTTTGTAACTGTGGGATTTTGTACTTTTCCGTGATGGACTTCGCACAATGTTTGTGCAATACGTACGTACGAACACATCTATATTTACATTTTCGCATGGAGACAGTGCCGGTGGCGCCTTATTTTATTGTTGGAAAAAAGTTCTATGTAGCCAAACAATAGCAAATTAGCTGCGAGGCATTGTACGAATGAGCTTCAACGGAGTTTTATAATTAAATATTGAACAAATAAACAATCACTTGAACTTACATAAATGTATATCTTACTTAGGTATATACATATTTTTGCACGCAACTTTATAGAAAACTCTGATTTCTCTCTGTCATTAAGGGTCGTTTTTTAAGTGGAGAGTTAACTCGTAGTCGGCACTTGAGCAGACTCAAAGTCTAATATTCACAAGAAGCGTAAATCATTTTCGTCTTTAAATAAACGTCCCGCGACATGAGAAAAATAAAAATTCCATATACGTATTATGAGAAGACATAAATAATTTCTATCTTGCAATAAACGTTCCGACATACGAAAAAATATAAAGATCCCATATGTGTATTATGAAATTAAATAATTATTATACGAAGACAAAAAATTATTTTAAAATATGGCTACGCTTTTGATCCCAAATTCTAGGATAATAATTATTTTGAGTCTCTGTTTTTTTCATTTTAATTTAGCTCTGAGCATGAATACGCAGACACGTTCATATCCCCAAGACTTTATTCTGAAGAATGACTGTTCCAACCGAGGAGCATTTTCGTCGATTAAGTAATAATAATAATATAAATAATATGAAATTAAATAAAAATAAATAAAAAACGTAAAATAAAATACTTAAGTCAAATAAAACTAACAAATATATAAACAAAAAGCCAATACAAAAATTAAAATTTTTAATTTTATTGGTATTGAACCTGGGTCCTACAGAATTGTAGCAAGCAGCTCTCACCAATCGTCTACCGCCGACGCCAAAATAGCTTTCTTTGATTGCTTACTTGAACAATAGACAAATGCTGCATATGTAAATAACTGCAACTTGGTATTTGCACAGAGAGATATGTACATAAGCTGCTACCGTGTATTGGCTATAAGTGCGCACTAGCCTCCCGCAAGACCTGGGATTGAGCCCAGTTTCCGACCAACATGAAAATCAAAAGAAAGGAGAGCAGTCGCAGTAAATTACAATTGCCGTTCGAAGTCGGCGTTAAACTGTAAGTCCTTGCCCTTTGTGTGGCAACATCAAGGCGCACGCCACAAATCGGAGGAGAAGCTCGGCCAAACACTAAAATAAATATTGCATAAGCGCCAATCTATTATTATTATTATGTATGTACTTAAGTTTACACACAGCATCAGCACCAATCGCCCTCGACTGGTCAATCGATAGCGCTAATCTGTCGTAATATGACCTTAATCTGACTACAAAGTGTTATTGAGAGCGTAGAAGGAAAATCATCTTTTGAATACCATCATCGATTAATACGACATCGACGTGACTGTCGCACAAGCTTGTAAACTTTTAATATTTTTTCAACTTGAAGGCTCGTGTGCTAAATAAATTTTACGGTTAATGGGATGAACTGTACAAATAAAAAATAGGTTGAAAGGTGGGTTTGAAAAATGTAAAGGTCAAATTGTTCTTTTACCAAAAAAAAATGCATTACTCTAAAATTTTCGATCAGGCCTTAGAGCCGAATATCAAATCATACTTGATTTCTGTTTTCTGTTGCTCTAGAGACCTTGCTCCACTTTCTACCTATGGACTTAAATATATAGCAAACTACAGGCAAGCTGTAATGCGATTAGATTAAATGCGCTGAACGAATGTAGGGACACGATGTTTGGGTACTTTAGAATTTTGGAAGATCTTCCGAGACTACACTGTCCCGCCTACTGGACTAAAGGATCATTTCCAGACTGGGATCCGCTCAAGGAGTGGACGATCCTGATTCTGACTCAGCAGCCATATATGTACATTGATATAAGTTGAATCTGAAGGTAGGAAGTCGGGTATACTCGCAAAAACGTCCACTATTCAAGCTGCAAGCTGCAAAGACTTACTTGTGTGCTACGTCACTAAATAAACCTTTTTCGTCTTTAATCAATATAGCTCGTAATACGGGGATTCCTCTATCTTCCTGCAAACTCTGGTTGAACAAGAACTTTATAGAATAGGCATATATGTATAAGATTGACTGCGGAGCCTACGCGCAAGATAGCAAGACATATCTGCCCCAAGCTGGCTGAGCGTAGATGTGGCCCTCTCTTCCGTTTGGAGCAACCACTGATCCGGCATTTAAATAATTGCAATTCTCACCGAGCACTGCCTGATTGGAACCCACGCTGTTGGAATGGGTTTGCAGTCAAACGACTGCTGTCGTAGCTGCCGTGATGAGGAGGAAATCGAAAGCGTGGGGCGCTACCTACGCCACTGTACCGCTTTAACGAGGGCTTTTTAGATATTTTTCGGTCCAGAAATTGAATTTTGGTCCTGCCGGGTGGTAGTGCACACTTCTAATCTTGACTAGCCTAGGAAATACATATATGTTTCTAAAAAAAGTCTTCCGCGTAAAAAAAATTAAAAGGCCACTGATTTATATATATTTTATAATATATTGGTATTTTTGCTCCAATCTCTTTCAAATTTGGCATGTTTAGTTGAAACTTAATAAGACATAGATTTGCAACAAATGGAGCCGCTGGAGGCGCTGATCTCAAAATAAAAAGTACGTTCGACATAAAATGCCCGTTTTCTTCCCGTTAAAAATTCTCTCAAGAACAATATTAACTAAACTTTTTTCAATGGAAATTTGAGTAACGTAACGCCGGGTAATGTCACGTCAGATAATTCAGCTGTTTAAGCATAAAGCAGAAAAGACGTCTACATTTAAAAACTTGGAAAATTATCCTTAAACTAAAAGTTGACCGAAAAAAAGATGCATAAAAAACTTCAGCGTGGAAAGACTCAATTGCGTTGTAGGTTACCAAAAAGTTTTTGCTGTTTTTTGCGACTTGATGA
Organism: Rhagoletis zephyria; assembly: GCF_001687245.7. Classification (NCBI taxonomy): domain Eukaryota; kingdom Metazoa; phylum Arthropoda; class Insecta; order Diptera; family Tephritidae; genus Rhagoletis; species Rhagoletis zephyria. The sequence goes on from NW_016158772.1 coordinate 90,501, forward strand.
CTTTGTTGTGGTTCCAAACTTTATTTACAATTGCGGTTTTATTGTGCGATCGTCGCTGCAGTCTAACGTTCTGTTCAAACTATTGCTGCAACTGCTGAAGCGAGAGTCCTTTAGGATTTGTTCTATACTAAGGGGCACATTACATTGGAGTATGTGGCTACAGTAGTGCTCAGTTACTAATTGTGTTACACCTTTGGGTCCTTAAATCTGTTTGACGATAAAAACTCAATTCGGTCCAGCCTAAAATTAAATTTCATTCGCAGTTCGTAGGATAATTTTAAAATTTAAACACACTATGAACCACCTTGATGCATTAGCCCTGACTTAACAAGATAAAGCAGGGGTCATTCGATTTGTACATTTGTACACTTGACAGTAACAGAGTGGTGTTGTCTAGACATTTTTATCGAGAATGAGTAAGACTAAAGTTCCTGAAGATGACTTCGAAATGAGTTTGAAATGTCGACATTAAAAATTAGTGAACTAAAACCTGTGTTTTATGTATTTTCTGGGCCTCGAGCTTATTAAATAAAATAAAAATTACATCAGTTGAGAATGAGTTCAGCTCAATAACAACTTTCCACATAACATCGCTCTGTAACTGTGAAAATCTACACATCGTGTGATCCCTACTTAAGTGACGATGATTTTTTCCATTTCAAAAAGTCAACCTTACTTCAAACTATTCAGAGTTTCCCTTTTTCAAAGAAATATTGTTGCATTTAATCAAGAAATATTTACAACTTGTCCTTTCCCTAGCCTCTTTCGTCAGTGAGAACTTCGAAGGATCTTCGCTTTGCGTTAGACGGGTTGTAGTTTAAAACTATGCTCTGCACAATTAAAAACAGAACTTGCTTATATGACTACAAGAGCCCATTACACATACATAAATACAAAAAGACTTACATAGGTAATTGAAAACAATCAACGCCATTTCACTGTCCAATGCACCTCGGCACAACGGTGCGCCCAGTTAAAGTGCACACAGCCAATTTCATGTGACTTTTCAAGAGTCTTAATCAATTGCTAGACCGTGTTAAAGGGTACCACACAAAAGGTACTCGTGTACCAAAATCTACTTGAGAGAATGGCGAAAAGTTTGCTTTTTTTTTTCATTTTAATTTAGCTCTGAGCATGAATACGCAGACACGTTCATATCCCCAAGACTTTATTCTGAAGAATGACTGTTCCAACCGAGGAGCATTTTCGTCGATTAAGTAATAATAATAATATAAATAATATGAAATTAAATAAAAATAAATAAAAAACGTAAAATAAAATACTTAAGTCAAATAAAACTAACAAATATATAAACAAAAAGCCAATACAAAAATTAAAATTTTTAATTTTATTGGTATTGAACCTGGGTCCTACAGAATTGTAGCAAGCAGCTCTCACCAATCGTCTACCGCCGACGCCAAAATAGCTTTCTTTGATTGCTTACTTGAACAATAGACAAATGCTGCATATGTAAATAACTGCAACTTGGTATTTGCACAGAGAGATATGTACATAAGCTGCTACCGTGTATTGGCTATAAGTGCGCACTAGCCTCCCGCAAGACCTGGGATTGAGCCCAGTTTCCGACCAACATGAAAATCAAAAGAAAGGAGAGCAGTCGCAGTAAATTACAATTGCCGTTCGAAGTCGGCGTTAAACTGTAAGTCCTTGCCCTTTGTGTGGCAACATCAAGGCGCACGCCACAAATCGGAGGAGAAGCTCGGCCAAACACTAAAATAAATATTGCATAAGCGCCAATCTATTATTATTATTATGTATGTACTTAAGTTTACACACAGCATCAGCACCAATCGCCCTCGACTGGTCAATCGATAGCGCTAATCTGTCGTAATATGACCTTAATCTGACTACAAAGTGTTATTGAGAGCGTAGAAGGAAAATCATCTTTTGAATACCATCATCGATTAATACGACATCGACGTGACTGTCGCACAAGCTTGTAAACTTTTAATATTTTTTCAACTTGAAGGCTCGTGTGCTAAATAAATTTTACGGTTAATGGGATGAACTGTACAAATAAAAAATAGGTTGAAAGGTGGGTTTGAAAAATGTAAAGGTCAAATTGTTCTTTTACCAAAAAAAAATGCATTACTCTAAAATTTTCGATCAGGCCTTAGAGCCGAATATCAAATCATACTTGATTTCTGTTTTCTGTTGCTCTAGAGACCTTGCTCCACTTTCTACCTATGGACTTAAATATATAGCAAACTACAGGCAAGCTGTAATGCGATTAGATTAAATGCGCTGAACGAATGTAGGGACACGATGTTTGGGTACTTTAGAATTTTGGAAGATCTTCCGAGACTACACTGTCCCGCCTACTGGACTAAAGGATCATTTCCAGACTGGGATCCGCTCAAGGAGTGGACGATCCTGATTCTGACTCAGCAGCCATATATGTACATTGATATAAGTTGAATCTGAAGGTAGGAAGTCGGGTATACTCGCAAAAACGTCCACTATTCAAGCTGCAAGCTGCAAAGACTTACTTGTGTGCTACGTCACTAAATAAACCTTTTTCGTCTTTAATCAATATAGCTCGTAATACGGGGATTCCTCTATCTTCCTGCAAACTCTGGTTGAACAAGAACTTTATAGAATAGGCATATATGTATAAGATTGACTGCGGAGCCTACGCGCAAGATAGCAAGACATATCTGCCCCAAGCTGGCTGAGCGTAGATGTGGCCCTCTCTTCCGTTTGGAGCAACCACTGATCCGGCATTTAAATAATTGCAATTCTCACCGAGCACTGCCTGATTGGAACCCACGCTGTTGGAATGGGTTTGCAGTCAAACGACTGCTGTCGTAGCTGCCGTGATGAGGAGGAAATCGAAAGCGTGGGGCGCTACCTACGCCACTGTACCGCTTTAACGAGGGCTTTTTAGATATTTTTCGGTCCAGAAATTGAATTTTGGTCCTGCCGGGTGGTAGTGCACACTTCTAATCTTGACTAGCCTAGGAAATACATATATGTTTCTAAAAAAAGTCTTCCGCGTAAAAAAAATTAAAAGGCCACTGATTTATATATATTTTATAATATATTGGTATTTTTGCTCCAATCTCTTTCAAATTTGGCATGTTTAGTTGAAACTTAATAAGACATAGATTTGCAACAAATGGAGCCGCTGGAGGCGCTGATCTCAAAATAAAAAGTACGTTCGACATAAAATGCCCGTTTTCTTCCCGTTAAAAATTCTCTCAAGAACAATATTAACTAAACTTTTTTCAATGGAAATTTGAGTAACGTAACGCCGGGTAATGTCACGTCAGATAATTCAGCTGTTTAAGCATAAAGCAGAAAAGACGTCTACATTTAAAAACTTGGAAAATTATCCTTAAACTAAAAGTTGACCGAAAAAAAGATGCATAAAAAACTTCAGCGTGGAAAGACTCAATTGCGTTGTAGGTTACCAAAAAGTTTTTGCTGTTTTTTGCGACTTGATGACTTTGTTGTGGTTCCAAACTTTATTTACAATTGCGGTTTTATTGTGCGATCGTCGCTGCAGTCTAACGTTCTGTTCAAACTATTGCTGCAACTGCTGAAGCGAGAGTCCTTTAGGATTTGTTCTATACTAAGGGGCACATTACATTGGAGTATGTGGCTACAGTAGTGCTCAGTTACTAATTGTGTTACACCTTTGGGTCCTTAAATCTGTTTGACGATAAAAACTCAATTCGGTCCAGCCTAAAATTAAATTTCATTCGCAGTTCGTAGGATAATTTTAAAATTTAAACACACTATGAACCACCTTGATGCATTAGCCCTGACTTAACAAGATAAAGCAGGGGTCATTCGATTTGTACATTTGTACACTTGACAGTAACAGAGTGGTGTTGTCTAGACATTTTTATCGAGAATGAGTAAGACTAAAGTTCCTGAAGATGACTTCGAAATGAGTTTGAAATGTCGACATTAAAAATTAGTGAACTAAAACCTGTGTTTTATGTATTTTCTGAGCCTCGAGCTTATTAAATAAAATAAAAATTACATCAGTTGAGAGTGAGTTCAGCTCAATAACAACTTTCCACATAACATCGCTCTGTAACTGTGAAAATGTACACATCGTGTGATCCCTACTTAAGTGACGATGATTTTTTCCATTTCAAAAAGTCAACCTTACTTCAAACTATTCAGAGTTTCCCTTTTTCAAAGAAATATTGTTGCATTTAATCAAGAAATATTTACAACTTGTCCTTTCCCTAGCCTCTTTCGTCAGTGAGAACTTCGAAGGATCTTCGCTTTGCGTTAGACGGGTTGTAGTTTAAAACTATGCTCTGCACAATTAAAAACAGAACTTGCTTATATGACTACAAGAGCCCATTACACATACATAAATACAAAAAGACTTACATAGGTAATTGAAAACAATCAACGCCATTTCACTGTCCAATACACCTCGGCACAACGGTGCGCCCAGTTAAAGTGCACACAGCCAATTTCATGTGACTTTTCAAGAGTCTTAATCAATTGCTAGACCGTGTTAAAGGGTACCACACAAAAGGTACTCGTGTACCAAAATCTACTTGAGAGAATGGCGAAAAGTTTGCTTTAAACTTACAAGGGAATTAAAGCTTACAACCAATCAGTCAGCCAATCAAACGTAGACTGATTACAAGTTATTTAAATACCTACCAGTAGCCAATGCAATTGCAATTAAAAGTACTTTGTACAAGTACTTGTAATCGTATGACTGCGGAAAAACGTCGAACAACGGACACACCCACCCACCAATGCGCACACAAATACAAGCACAAACTGAATGCATTAAATATTTGCACTATGGCATGCAAGCATTTTGAGTTGGAATTTTGCATGGCACGTGCAAGTCAATGTTGTTACGTGCTTTCGATATTGTTGGTGGCAAGCAGAAAACAAGACATCATCTCATTTCATAGTGAGCATATAGGCTTTATGGCACAGCGCGATGGGCACCGAGCCTCACACAGGCAGAACGAAGATGTTAATCCTGGTAATTGAAAATGTGCGGAACTTGTAGTTTTTTAGATTACTGCAGCTGGGGGGCAACAGCTGTGGCGTAATAACAAGAAATCAATAAAACCAAATAGCAATTTTCATTTTGAAATACTCGTACTTAGGGGCAGTAGCGGAGCGAATAACAAAAAAGTAGTCAAGTCGTCAGAGCAATAAGGCTGTTAAGAGCGTACAATGAACTCACCTGCAGTTGATTTTAGGTCAAACCACATAACTTCTATACTCTCTTATAGCCACTTTATTGCTCCACTTCTATGGTGTGGTATGCATACATACATGTGTATTCAAGCTGCGCTCCAGCTAGCACTAAAATGTGTAGAATTCTAGTGAGGCAATATGCGATCATAACAGGATGTCTACGTAATAGGGCTGGGAGTTCAATAGAGATTTTTTAATAACCCGATAATCTGGATATTCGATCATTCGAGTAATAATAATAAATTGGCGCTTACACAATATTTTAGTGTTTGGCTGAGCTTCTCCAGCGATTTGCTGCGTGCGCCTTGATGTTGATTCCGAACGCCGATTTTATTTTTATGAAAAGCCTCTTCATGGCAGAAATACACTCGGAGGTTTTCCATTGCCTGCCGAGGGGCAACCGCTATTCGAAAAACCTTTATTTCAAGGCGAATTCATATAAGGTGGTCTTGCTAGAACAGCTGCTTTAATTCGCCCCGGTACGCATATGTCGAAACTCCTTATTAGTGAATGCGAAAGTAAGTGTGTTGAAACTTTATTTTCCTCTTCCTCCATGAGCGAGGAATATCTGAAATTTTACTTTTGTGTTACGAAAGCGAAAACAATATCCATGTTAGTTTTTGTTTTTGTACTACCGCTAACACCTTATATGAATTCGCCTTGCTTTATTTGTAATTGTTTTATCATTCGAAAATTTTATTTAAAAATCCTTCAACTTGAATATTTGAATAGCTTTTTTACAGCATTTTTACGAATACTATCTATTCCTAGATCGAGCAACATCCCAGGTTTTTCCGTTTGTGCGACAACACCAAAACGAAGGAGCTTTGCTGCAGTCATTTTGAAGAAGGAGCGATAAAAAAAAAAAAAACGAGAAAAAGACATCCCCCAAATTGCAGGCAGTAGTTGACCAATGTGGTACACCAATCAAGTATAATAATGCAAACTTTTAACTCTTTCAATGGCCTTACTATTAACCGGAACTTAATTTACTGAAAATGTTTTTAGTTAGTTGTTCGCAAAATGCTGGCGTCAGGCAATCCATTTAATGATTGGTAGTCTCTCTTTCCGGCAATGAGTAAAGTACTCTAGAATTATTTCAAAGATCTCTAGAGCAGTCTTTCGTTAAAAAATAGATAATGGAATCCATTTTCTCCCTATTCAGCACCTTTATTCAAAATTAATAATTCTTTAAAGAGAGATTCATCCCTCGGTTTTAACCGAGTTATCAAAACTTAGCTCATCACACAGAGCGAAAACCATCACATAACATAGAAAAAAAGTAAAAAGATATCTCCATGGCTTTTCCTTAAGTGGTATAATCTTTTTAACAAAATCAAGAATCAATTATCTCGATTCTTTTTATTTAAAATCCAATAATAGAAAAAGCTAAAAATATAAAATGAAAATAAAAACCATAGTGCGCTGACCTGTCCTCTATTAAGTAAAAATACGCAGCAGCCAGCCAATCAATTTCGTCGTTTAAGGGATTTATTTACGGACTTTAATGTAGCATTAGATGTTGTGCATACCTTTACTATACTGTAGAAAAGCCATTCCTCATTATTAACTCAGTTTTCTGCGAAAGTTTCAGTCGTCAATAAAAAGAGCGTTTAAAAGGAATATACAGCCAAGGAACTTGATTTTTTATTAAGCGCCGAATTTAAAGCGCGTAGTTATGTGAATCATTGTTAACTCTTCCCCGATTTGATTTTAATTTTTTGGTTTACTGGTCTTGAAAGATTGAATAATACGTTTTACCATTATTACTCATGTACATACAATTTTCTTCTGAATCTAAATATGAGGTCCAAATATTAACAAGTAATTTTTAGCAATCAAAAACCGACTTAAAAATCGGATCTAAACCAAATTAGTATAGGACCACCTCAGAGGCACTACGGTTCCGATGCAAAAAGGATTATCGCAATCGGTTGACGTGGTCCAAAGCTAAGCGGTAACATACATAAAAAAAAAAATTCCGACGAACTGATAACCTCCTCCTTTTTTGGAAGTCGGTTAAAATAATTTATAATTTATATAAATTATAGATAAATGGGTCAGGCAGACTTTTTTCACGTGCGGGCTAGCGCTTCATCAAGAGTTGCCTTCTACTCGCACAGGGCATATTATAGCCCAGTGCCTAAACCTGTATGTCAGAAAAGGTCTAGCTCAAAGCTTTGCTCCCGGGTGATCTCGGGGATCTAAATCCGCTGTGAGAAAACTTCCGCGATAAATTAGAATTTGGCTGATAGTCAATTTTTGGTTTTGCCACCGTTTAAGAAGCTTCCTCTTTCTTGGATCAGAAGTTTTCTAGCGAATTTTCATAATTTCATAACTTCATAATTTTCATAATTTTGAAACGTGGTGATTTTTATTTGGAAATTTGCCTTTTTCAAAAGGGTTGGAGTGGTCCTAAGGTTTTAGTAGATGTTGTGTAAGCATTTTGGTAGAAAAAATATCGGACGCGGAAGGCAGCTCTCTTCCATGAGTATGGAACTGATTGTATATTCTTATATCCATACCAAATTCCAGTGCCCTACAACAAATATCTTCTTGCTGAAATATGCAGTATGAAAAATTCCGTTTGTATAGGAAGTGCCACGCCCCTTTCCGAATCGAGATAAAGGCTAGCCTATGTTTTGAGTTGGGCTTAGTGACATCAGTGTGCAAAATTTTATAATTATCGAATGAGCAGTTAAAGCGTGAAAGCGTAACAAACGAACAAACTCACTTTTGAATTTACAATATTAGTAGATANATTATCGAATGAGCAGTTAAAGCGTGAAAGCGTAACAAACGAACAAACTCCCTTTTGAATTTATAATATTAGTAGGAAGAAAGGATTGTATTTTCCACCTGATTCACTGACTTGAAACCTGCTTCTCATTGTTTCTTGCAGCGATTAAAATTCTAACTACACACTTTTTCCAACTGGGATTTTAGCTTTGAATAAAACCAAATATCCGAATCCAGTACCTTATATGGAGGAAACACCCCTCGAATTTGTTTTAATAACAAAAGGCATTGACATTAAACGAATTAATTTAAAAGCACCACAGTATGACTAACAAATAGCAGCTCTGACACATTAATCGAATCCCACTGTACGCTGTGCATCAATAACGGCAGAAGGCCCAGCAACCAGTTGAGTGCAATTTCAATTTAATTATGCGACCAAGCTAACAAAAAGTGTGGCGTGCGGTAACAGCATGATGCATATGCAACATTTTGCATAATATTATTTATGACTGCTTTTTTCGCTAAAAGCAAGGCACTAAATTGTGCCAGCAAATATTGTAACAAAGTTGAATCTACACTCTGTGCATATGCATATGTACATATGTATGTATTAAAGCCAGTTATTTTGCATATTACAGAGTAGCAGCAAGTCCATGCCTATGATCTTCTCCAGCCATCACTCACTTTGCACGCTTTTGTATCTAAATTGTGCCACAATTCCTTTACACTATCAAGCGAGAAGGCAGGAAATGCAGCGGCAGCAGCAGCAGCGCAAGCCGCAGCAGCAATAAAAGCAAACGAAACAACCACATCCGATTTCGCACTACTAACGCCAAACCATGCAACGACACATACAATCAACCGCCAGCCAACATCCGCTTCCACAACCGTTGGCATTTAAATTGAGTCTCTATTTTCCATTTTTTCACCCATTTTCCACAATTTTCATTATTGAAGTACCCACTTTGACCTAAAAACACATTTTTCTTACATCAGCACTCCACTTTACTTTCACTTGCAGCACACATACATGCATATATACATGTAGGTATGTACATTTGTATAAACAAATGCTTTCATATTTGTATGTCAATATGTATGTATGTATGCACACACTTGCATTTGCAGCGCACACTGCAAGCTGCTTGACAAACGGGAAGACAGCATGGCATGTGGCATGCAACACTCCTACATGGCATATAAAAAGAATAAATAGAAAATAACAACAACAACGCTAAGTAAAGGTAAGGATAAGCGAGGAGCAAAACGATGAAGCGGAGAAGGAGCGATAAAGGTGCTTGGCTGCATGTTGGCATGTACATGTGTATGTAGATATATTAGGGTGGTCCAACTTTCCTTTTTTCTTCCAGCCAACCCCCAGATCTGAAGAATATCAAAAATAAGGATAGACGTATCTTTTTGTTTTGAAATCGGGTAATATTTACACGTACCGGCGGGGCTTTGAAGATTCTAATGTATTTTACATGGGGAAAATACTTTTTTTCGTAAAATTGTTATGAAATCGCTAAAAATAAATACTGCTTAATCGAATAAGACCATTTCCCTTCAGAAGTCTTCAAAAAATAGCAATATGATGTTTATTTCTCTTAAAAATTTTACTCAGCGTGTTTGAATAACCGATAATTCCATCTGTTATATACAAAAATTAGTTATTTTATGTTTTCATAACAACATCACGCACAAACAGCTGAAAGGATGTGTTTAATTCTTTTTTGCACCCGACTCTATGTTTTCCGCATGTTTGTGGTAAAAAATTTGGAAAATAGGGTTGCCAGATATTTTAAAATTTAAAAATTCTTAAAGGTCCATAAAATATTTAGGTTTCTTCGTCAAACCTAAAAGCGTTTGAAGATATTTAAAAATATTTTTGAACGGGGCTGCCACATTTCTAAACACATAGAACAATGATTACNTTCCGCATGTTTGTGGTAAAAAATTTGGAAAATAGGGTTGCCAGATATTTGAAAATTTAAAAATTCTTAAAGGTCCATAAAATATTTAGGTTTCTTCGTCAAAGCTAAAAGCGTTTGAAGATATTTAAAAATATTTTTGAACGGGGCTGCCACATTTCTAAACACATAGAACAATGATTATTAAAAATTAAAGCTTATTTAATACCACAATATGGGTGTCAAATGGAAGGCTTATGCACTCTTAGCAAAGGTGTTTGAAAACACATACTTTAGGTTATATATGTGTATGTATTAAATAAGTTTAAATTTTTAATAATCATTGTTCTAAAATATTTTTAAGTATCTTCAAAGGCTAATATTTTATTTACCTACAAATAATTTTAAATTTTCAAATATCCGGCAACCCTGTTTTTCAAATTTTTTTACCACAAACCTACAGAAAACATCGAGTAGAATGCAAAAAAACATTATACGCATCCATTGAGCTGTTCGTGCGTGATGTGGTTATGAAAACATAAAATAACTAATTTTTATGTATAGATAACAGATAAGGTATCGGTTATTAAAATACACTTATCTAGTAAAATTTTTAAGTTAAATAAGCATCATATTGTTATTTTTTGAAGACTTCTGAAGGGAAATAGTCTTAGTCGATAAAAAAAATATTAATCGATTTCAAAATAAATAAAAAAGTACGTGTCTGCTTATTTTTGATATTCTTCAATTCTGACTGGTGGCAGCAGGAAAAATCAAAAAACTTGATTTTCCTATGCATTTGTGGGCCACCCTAATGTATATATACCTAAAAAGTGCTCCGATATGTATTCAGACTTAAATACACACGCGTTGGTGTGTTTGTACGTGGAGCGAGCTACCATTGTTTTGTCAGCGCATGCCGTGTTGATTGTATCTGAACCACTTATCACCTCTTAACCCCCTGCTTGCCCTACACTGATAGCAACCCACTACGATGGCATCGCTTGCTAGCTTCTATTGAAGTGTACAAATGCACAAATGCAATGGAAATAAAAATAAAGTATGTACTCACTATCATGTGCGTATAAATTAATTCTTTTTATTCCTATTTCTTCGCTTAAAAGCTCTTACCGCTCATCTAATGCACTTATGGAAGTAGGCGTTTTAAATATACTTATCTAGATATGTACATATATATAACTACAAAATATCATAACTTCTATCTGTCCATCAAAAAAATAGCGCAGCACAAAAAAAAATTATCTTCACAGTCCTCTTGCAACTTGTTACTACGATTGCATGCAGCATGCAATTGTCGCACACTCGCAGCGGCAATCGCTCTACGAGTATTAGGCGCTCCTGTACATAAGCACATTCCTTTGAGATACATACCCCGCGTCGTTTTGCTCAACGGGCAAAATTTAAGCTTTTCTTTGCTATTGTTTTGTTGTTGGAGGATCTTCTGAAGTAGCAACGCTGCGCGTTGTTAAAGATGTGATGCAGCTCGTTTGCAGCATTCAGCATGCAACGGTACATTTCTATTGTATCTACACAATGCATTTGCTAAACGTTTGTAGCTCTAAAGTACTGTACACACGACATGCCACTCCACATCACTTCACTCTACTCCAAGTCAACTCTTCTTCACTCTCTTCCAGTAGTAATTGTGGTTTCTTGGTTTGTTGGTAAAATTTCTGAGGTTATCATTGGAACACTTGTGGCTTCATCGAAAGCACAAGTGTTGTTGTCTGCTTCTTTGTCAAAAGAAGTTTTATTTTTTTTTATTTTCAGGTAATTCGTTAGA
>NW_016158772.1:103425-111866 GCF_001687245.7 Rhagoletis zephyria
CACACCACTCAACGCGTCTCTAACGTTGACTCTGAATGTGGCTTCGTCTACGACTTCGTCTTCGACTAGACTCTCGACTGGCTTGCATGCCATTAAGTTGACGATACAGAATTCGCAAGTGGATTTAAGTTCGTGAATGTTAATTGCTTATGTGGTAAGTGGCACAACATACTCAACATACATGGCACATATGTACATAGGTACAAATCTCTTATATATATATGCATACATATGTATGTAAGCTCATAAATAGTTTGCATTTTAGCGAACATGTAGTTATGTTCCAAAGAACGTAAGTATGTACTCATTTACATACATTGTATCGTAAGTACTTAAGTGCAATTCTAAAGTTGAATGCAAGAAAATAAATGCGTTTTGATAGAAAGCAATTGTGAGAATTTAGAAACTTGAATAATATGTATCAAATGAAGTGAGTTTGCAGTGTACATAATAAACAAATTAAAAAAATGTAAATAAATTACATATTGCGTTTCCCTTTCCCTTACTCTAAAGTACTACTTAGATACTAACTAGTTGATATCGCTATGTTAGCTTTTACTTTGTTGTTAGTATTGTGTTGTTTTGGTGTAGTGGTATCATTGTTGCTGGGGTTGGCTACTCCAGCGAAAGAAAATGGAGCTGAAGCTCTAGGAAATTGTGCCTGGTAGGCATCTTTTGCTTCTTTCATAGTGCATCTACGCTGAATTTTAATTTTTAAAATTTCTTTCTGTTCAAGGAATTTTGCACATTTGTTAAAGTTCGATGGGTGTTTTTCTTCGCAGTTGACGCATTGAACACGCGCGCAATTGTCATCGTGGGGTGGGAAGCTGCATGTTTGGCACAGAGCAGGTTTATGGCAGTGCTTTTTGGTGTGACCTAGCTCTTGACATTGTTTGCAACGCATAGGATTCGGGAAATATTCCCTTACTCGCGCTTTGTGCCATGAAATGTCGATTTTTTCTGGTAGCTTGTATAGGTCGAAAGTGAGCAGTATTGCTCCAGTATGTACAGCTTTGTTGTTTTCCATTTTTGTAAACTTGAAAACATTTACCACTCCTTCGGAGGCTAGCTCCTTTGTGATTTCTTCATCAGAAAGGATAGTAAGGTAGGGTGCAAAGATCGTGCCTTTGACGAAATTAAGGTTTTCATGAAATTTGCATTTAATTTCACAAATTCCTGGTAGTAGTTTAGCAGAAATGAATTTATCAGCGGATTGTTTATCTTTCACTAGCACCAATAAGCTGCCGTCCCTAAGTTCTGTGATCTTTTCAATGTTTTTGCTTATAAGCTCTAAAGATCTTTGCACAGCAAAGCACGAATAAAGAGATAGAGGTTTTTTTTCATCAGTAGCAGAGACTACGACGTACTTGGGATTAGGAAGGTTAGTAGGGGGTGTTAGGTCGGGGAAACTATCAAGGGGTTTGGATAATCTTTTTTTTTTAGCTTTGGGGCTGTTTTCTAAAATAGAAAACCTATTGCCCCCATGGCTTGTTGCCCCGAGGGGCATAGTTAAAGATAACCAAAATTACACTATATTTAAAGCACGTGGGCACTCTAAAAAACAAGATGAGCTAAATGAATTTTAGTTAGCGGTATTTGTTGTTTACAAGAAACTGCACTAAGTGCGAAGGTAAAGTCAAAGAGAGAACGCAATTGAAATACAACCGTACGCGGCGAATGCTAGTCGATGACTGTGAATAAGTATAATAATAACATTGAAGTAGTGATACCAGCACTGGTATTTAGTTTAGTATAAAGTATTTTTCAATTATTTCATTAAATTTTATTCCAAATGTTTGCAGTTACTCAAACAAGTGTTCATATGATGATTTTCTTTTAAAATTGACAACGTTTTTTAAGTCAAAATTTGTTATTATTTTTATATTGTTCATGCTTTAACAAAACCAAACATATACACCGCGTGTCATAACTATAAATGCACTACAAATTGAAATATAAGTATAAAGTATAAGAATACTTGTTTTATTGGTGATAAATTGACAACTATAGTCTTATTATTGACAAATGTAATTCCGTACCATTTCATCCCTATCAAACACAACTTTCAAAAGATGTATGTCAGTGCGTCAACGAAATATGTAAACCTATCGTTGCCAACGTATCCCGAAACGGACACTGCAGCAGCGCTGAAGTCATTGTGGACAGTTAGATTTGAGACTAAGGCGATGATATTTTATTTTTCACTGACATTTGTCACTGCGTATGAGTGATATTCATATGTGTATGTTCCCCCGGTGCAAAAGCTTTGTACTAATACTCCAAAACCATCGATAGTGGCGCCATCGATGGTTTTCGATAGTTTTATAGACAACCATCGATAAAATCGGCGTGACCCGTTAAATAGAAGAGGGTTACACAAATATTATTTTATTTGCACATAAGCATATTATATGATCGGATTTAAAAGCTAAAAAATAAAATTTTTCACTTATTTTGAAACTAATAGTTCATTTCCGCCAAGCATTAACTGCAGTTTATGCTTATTGAAAAAGAGAGATTACAACATGAAAAGGGTAATTGCTCATATAAAGTATAAAAAATAACAAAAGTAAAAAAGCAAGAAGCAAAAAATAAACCCTGCTGATGACCCTATGTGAAAATTTTTGCAACTTACCTAAGCTTTTGGTGAAAATAGGCTATAAGTGGAGGCTATTACGGAAGCCATGGTAGTCCGATTTTTCGTGAAATCTACAAAACTGCGGTCACTGAATCAGAATTTCTATGTTCGCAGCTATTCGCCGTGGTGACAAATTGGCAACATAATTTCTTTCATGTCAATTTTGAAATAAATAAGTTATCAAAAATTCCCAAACTTATAAATTTCGCGTCAAGAGTATTATCGAAAAGTGTCGAATTTATAACAAAGACAGGATTGAAAATATAAAAAACCCCGTAGCGGGTGAAAAACTTAATTCCTTTGCTAAGTTCCAATTTTGTATACAAAAAATAAATGAAGTATTAAAAATAATTACAAATATCGCCCTAAGAAATAATAAAGCGATAAGAACAGGACTCATTCAGGTAATAAGAAAACGACTCGTCCCGGCGAGTGGCCTTCGACGGACGTTTTAGAGTAACTCGTAATAAGAAGTAGATACGACGGCGATATTGGCGGCAATAAATTTGCTGCCGACGTTTTCTTATTGCCGGCAACAAAAATTGTTTGGTGAGTAGTCAGGTCAATAAAAAGTCTATAACAATATCAGTCAATGTGGTAAAGTTCAATGTTTAATTCAATTTATTTAAACAAGTGATACAAGCAGAAATAGAAAATCAAGCTGGGTAGACTTCTTTCAGTTTTGCCCACAACTAATTCAGTGAATTAAGTTTAATACGCCGTGAGGCTAAAGCGCATAAATGCCTTTATGTGAAAAGTGTCCATTACAAATTTTACATGGCCCGAATCTGTCGTTTTCAATTTTTTTTCAACACTGCTGACAATGGTGACCAACCGTAACCGCTGAATAGCAGACTTAACAAGTAATTTTTAGCAAAAAAAAATAAACCGAGAGAAATGAAAACGAAGTAAAAAAATAAAAAACAAACAAGAACTCAACGGAGTGAACTTCCTACGAAAATTGTATGCAAAGAAAAAGTTGTATGTGGCGAAGTATTTAAACGATTTAATATGTGTGCGATTGAATACAGTGTGTGTCACTGCTATAGGTTACACTTAGTAGTTTTACGTTTTTGCTCCGTCTGATATACATAAATATGCATGATAAAAATATTTCGTCGGCCATGATTTTTTTTCTGACATTTGCAAGCATTTTAAATTCATGTAAAATTGGAAACAAAAACAATTTAAATGTTCACAATTGTTAATTGAGATAGAAAATGATAATGAGTGTGTGAGTTTAAGTTTTGAATTTTTAAATTATGTTGCTGGCAAACGTCATGTTGTAATGTAAACGGAAGAAGTAAAACTCAATAGAGGAAATGCCAGAAAAAAGAAATGCGTGTGTACATACATATGTACATATATATTCTAATATACAAAAAACATGTTTATTTAAATTTTTTTTAACGACCTTTATTTTTTTTTTTTTATAACCAAATGCAAAGATTAATTATTATTTGTGCCTGAGAAAACATCCATATCTACAATATTAACTAGTAGATTGTGGTAACTAAAGTAAGATATGAAATGTTTTATTTCAATATTATTAATATTTCTGGAAAAAACCGCATCCATGGCAGCCGCTCCTTTGACTGATGGGTCATTTCTACAATAACCATTTCCAATAACCATTTATTTAAAAAATTTTGTCAGTTCATCAGATTTGGCCATCGAAAAGTTGACGTTGAAATCTCCTGCGAGAATTACACGTCGACCATAACAGTCTACTTATCTTTATCTTCATCTTTACCATTCATCTTCTTCTTCATCTTCATCTTCATCTTCATCTTCATCTTCATCTTCATCTTCATCTTCATCTTCATCTTCTTCTTCATCTTCATCTTCATCTTCATCTTCATCTGCATCTTCATCTTCATATTCATCTTCATGTATAATGGCTGTGGAGTGGACATTTAGAGCTAAATGTACTACCGACACATTAGTTGCAACCAGGTGTTTCATGATATGCAGGGTTTTACAGGAATCTGTCCCCGGTCGCCGCCTTCCATAAGGTTTATTAATGGCGAAAGCAGATTTTCCTGTAAATTCGGTAAAGCCTGCAAATCATGAAGTACAGGAACAGAGCTAATATTATATGCATGAACCCGAGCCCTACGGAATTGCAGTAAGTAGCTCTCTCCACCCGCGGACGCCAAACTCGCTTGCTTTGTTTTCTTACTTGGGCAATAGGCAATGGACGGCGGTTTTGGCCAGTGCTGTCATTGGAAATTCTCCTGATCCGCATTAATTTTGAGGTTTAGCTGCAGGACTTAATCCAGAGCAACTGCAGTAAATTTCCTAAATAATTCCGAATTAAGGAGTTTATCCGGATCAACGCTGAAAACTAGTATCTATGCTATCGCTTTCTAAATTTTCAAACTGCTTAGTGGCAGTAGTTTTGTCAAATGGTATTAACACCACTATCGTAATGGCGCAGTTGCATCTAACGTATGGGAAAGGATTCACGTAACTGTCGAACGTGCACTCTTTATATATGCTTCGTTTTCTATTGAAAGTAAAAATTAAGCACCGTAATTGGAGAGCAATGTATAGGCACATTAAATACTGAAATTAAACATCTGATAAATGAAAAAAGTCTAGGAAGTTTCTTAGAACCTTGGTAAATAAATAATCATAGTACTTAAGTAGAACAAGGATACGGAGCCGCCGCTTTTAAATATTGTTTTTTCTCTTCTTCTCTGCAGGAAAACTTTTGTAGAAGCTTTTCACAGAACATAAGCAAAAGGTTGAATATAATCCCCTATTATTGGATGGATAACGCCGTTTTACTAAATGTTGGTGAGTGGCATGCTTTTACGAAACATAATTCCTTTTTCCTGCATACATATGCATTCCTATATAACTCGTTTGCTGGAAGAAAACCATAAAAGCAAAAATTAAAAATTAAATTTTCTATATACAAAGTTGATAAGGAAAATGCAGGTGAGTAAAACTATATAGACAAATTCGCTTATAACGAGACACTAATGAAAGATATCGTAGCAAATCTTTTACAAAATATAAAAGTAGCACCGGCCCACATTTCTACAAACTTAACTCCAGAAATAACCTTTTCGAATATGCCGTTTTTCCAGCAAACGAGCGATACGTATTGCCTTTTATGTTTCTCCGCATTCTTACTTTTATTTATTTTGCGAATAGAAAGTGACACACCGCCTTCGCGGACCTTTCAAGTTGCCGCTAGACATTTGCGACGAGATGTATGCGTTGATTTCCACTGAAGCAGCCACAAATATATTAAAATGCACGTTCGCTAACCGCGCAGTGGCCGCTCTCAGTGAAAAAAAACACGTAAGTAATGAATAAAAGAAGACAGGCGTGCTTGTTGCTGCTGTCTGCCAGTTGAAATTCAGGTTGCTTCCGCTTTAAGGGTGACTTAGGATGTTGCGAGTGCATTACTCACTACTGTAGTCAAACTTCCCACTAAGACAAGAGCGAAGCGAGTTGATATTAAGATAATACCGAATTAATGGAGTCTTGTTAAATGGGTTGGCTACTTTTTAGTTAATGTCTTTTATTGAGGCTAGTTTAAAGACTTTGGGGGTTGAAATGTTTTCTTCCTATTTTCTAAAAATGAACACAAGTTAATAATCTTTGTGCTGCTTCTTTTTAATCTTCATTGTTCGAATATCGAGTAAAACCGTTTTTTTTTCATCTAGTTGGTTTGTATGCCAGCATTTTTAAATTCACTGCACACCTTAGTGGGAAAATGGAACGTCCAAATATCCGAAAATGAAATCGATAAACGGACGAAAATCCGCATTTCATCCACTTTTTCTTTTTACGGATCCATTTTCGGCCTTTTTCCTGGCTAATAATGTAAAATGGTGCTATTAAAAAAAAAGAAAAATTGGTCAAAAATCAGTTTTTGCTGTTTGTTTAATGACTATAAGTGACCATCAGGTAAATTTTCAAGGATGGTATTTACAGGGATGGTAGTCGAGAGTTTTAGCTTTATTTAAGCCTAAGTGGAAGGTTCTACAGCTTCTCAAATATTGCAAAAACGCGATTTTTTGACTCGTTTTTCTCAAAATCAGGAGCTGAAGTGCAAGTCTGAGGAAGTTGTGATTTACCATTGGTTTTTGGAATTTTTTTTTTTGTTGAAGCTGTCGTTCATTTTCTCCATATAAAGTAATGTTCGATAATTTTTACATATGGACAAAATTAGCGACACCTTTAACAAAAAAATGCCAAAAATCAGTGGTAAGTCCTAGCTTCCTCACACTTGCACTTTACTGAGTACTCCGATTTTTTCAAAAGAGTGTAAAAAAAGTGCAATATTTTAATGAAAATTTGAAGAATTTTCTTTGATTTTGCACAAGGTTTGGAACTCGGATTTGTGGGGTCATTGTTGTAGTTAACAATATTTTTTAAAAAAATTAGCGAAAAATAAAATATTTAATAAAGTGTTGCCCGTATTGCAAAAATAAAATCTCTGTACTTAAACTTTGTTGAGTGACTGTACATATGTTTGTATAAACCGTCATCGAATTGTCAATTAAACCCACTTTTGCTTCCACATAGTCTTTCCACTTTTGAAAAATTTAATCTACTAAACCTATGTCTGAACTTTATTCAGTTTTCGGATTGACATTCAGCCAGTCCATCGACTTTTATCGAAACTCATAAATTTACTATTTTTTCAATAATATTTGTATGCATGTATTTAAGTTTACTTACCGAAAGTTACCCCATTTGTTTGCTTTTCTTTATCTTTTTCCTTGTCCTTGTCGATTTTTTCGCCACCCAATGGCTCCAGTTCGATGCCATCCGTTGTGGCCACCTTGTAGTCTCGTTTCGACATATTGCCGCAACAAAATCCACAACATAACATTGGTGAAATTTTCTTTTTACCCTTCGCACTCAGGTTGGCAGAAAATTAAGCAAAATTGACAGGTTTTGACAAAATTTGCGGAAATTGCCGACAAACGTGCAGTCGGGCAGTCAAGTAGAACGTATTTTGTAGACTCAGCTCAGCTCCAATGTCGCTGGTTTTGTAAATTGGCACTACAAGCAATACAAGCAAGTAGACACGAATTATGTTGGTGGTAAAAGAAGGGTGAAGTGCAACNTACTACGAGCAAGTAGACACGAATTATGTTGGTGGTAAAAGAAGGGTGAAGTGCAACTGTTAATTGTGGGGCGGCCAAATTCGAAGGACTGATGTTCTACTACATATGTATGTATGTCTATATGTAAATTTTGTATGTAGCGAGAGTAAAAAGTACTACTGCTGGTAAAAATTGGGAATATTATGTGACACAGCTAAAGGTAACTATAATATTTCTACCGTTTTAGGCTTTATTGTAATTTTTTACGTTTTTTTTTAATATTTGGTTAATACAAAAATTATGGGTGGGTAGTTTTCTGGATTTAAAAATTTTTACTTTAGATTTTTGGTAAAAGAGTTTGATGTAAACTGCCTTGTAGATTGGCGCAGATGAGCTGAAAAGAATAAAAATGTAATATTTTATTAATTTAATTTAATAATAAAAAAAACACTTTGCTGCCCTACATATACTAGGCGACAAATGAAAGTGTACATCTTGTACTAATATAATATTCACAATTGTTTTCATTAATAATTTTTTGCATTAGTTACATATTTATTTATTATTATTATTAGTTATTTATTCTATAATATAAAACATATAAATAAAATTTTCACACTTTATATAAATATCTCAAAAATTCTAAAAATTTCATCAAAATTTTAATTTTTTTATCCAGAATTTCTAGAAATTTTCGAGTACGCATTTAATAAAAAAAAACAAAAGCT
>NW_016158773.1:0-21388 GCF_001687245.7 Rhagoletis zephyria
ACTTTTCTAGGGGTGGAGCATCTATATATGTATATACATATGTATCTATGTACGTTTGCATANCTATGTGAACATTATTAACACACTTTTCTAGGGGTGGAGCATCTATATATGTATATACATATGTATCTATGTACGTTTGCATATAGATGTACATATGTATGAGAATACGTATGTATATATGTATACCAATCCACCTTACCAATTTTCGTCATATAAACCACCTTGTATCGGATTTCCATCAGCGGAACACCCTGTGATCGGTTCCGGTTCTGGACTCAGCTTTGTCATCAGCGACATCTTGCGGCTTTTATCTGGGTTCTGAACTTGGATTACGACGGCGACATCTTTTGGCGGAGCAGCAGCAAACCATATAGCGGTTCTGCACAGGAGCAACAGCAAACCTTATGCCGGTTCTGGAACCGGCATAAATATACTACTCTTAAGGTATGTCGAAAAAAGCTCGAAGCAAAAAAAAAAATTAATTAATTAAAAAAATAAGTTTTCTGGTTAAAAAAGTTCATAATATTAGTGGCAGAAATAAAATAAATGTCTTATTTCGACCAGTTTTGTCTATATTTCTTTTGCTTATTCAATATCTATGTTTTGCTATAAAAGTCTACCTCTTATTACATATAATTAAATGCATATAAATGCGCATATCTCTGACCTTATGATTTTTTTAAGGACTCTATAATCTCAAAAATATGATTAATTCTAAGACTTCTTTAAAGTGCAATGTAGAACAAAAATATGGGTTATAAATTGAAGAGAAAATTCTGTAGCATTTTTTGGGTTTACAAGGATGAGTAAGAATTGAAAATTTAATCTTTTTTATTTTTTAAGCTAATAAAGTTAGTCCTTAACATAATATTTTCAAAAATAAAAAATTGCATAATTTCAAGGATAAAATTATGAAAGGCCATTTTCAATACCTACCCATTAATCTGTTTTAACTCTACAGAATTTCATCTTTAATTTGATACCCATACTGGTTTTCTAAGACCATTGCACTGAATTTCTTAAATCATTTTTTTAATTACTCATATCTTTCAAATTTCAAGGTTCTTTAAAAAAAAATCGTGACGTCAGAGAGAAAAACTAAGAACGCAATTTTACCAACCCTAGGTTTCCCGAATATATTGATTTTTGTGTGTGTAAAATTGCCGTTCGCAAGGTATTATTTGTATAATGGGCTACACATTTATAAAAAATATTAAATATTAAATAAACAAAAGAAATATAGCCAAAACTGGTCAACATAAGGCGTTTCTATTATTGCCACCAGTGTAAATTATAAATCCCTAAGATCTCGGCATTCATGGCAAAGAATCCCGGAACTTTCGGGACTTAAAAAATTCCGGGATCCCGAGATTAACATTCCTAGTATGTATGTATGTATGTATATAAGCATGTTTGTTAGGGGCAAATCTTGCAATCAAGTTTTGACCAACTTCCCAATGACCTAGGGACTTGAATCTCCACAGTTGGCTCACAACCCGATCACAATGCAATACGAAAGATGAGTTAATCCACTATGTGGCACAGGATTCGATATATTTGAAAATCCCGAATATGTAGTCCGATTTGTTCATATTTAGAACCTATGTTAACTATATGAAAAGGAATAACTTCACTTAAAATTTTACAGATAGGTGGCGCACGAGTCGATATATTTGGTAAACCAGTATTTATGGTCCGATTTCGTTGATATTTAGGAAGCTTGCTTTAAAAATATTTGTTTTTAGTTTTCTCTCTTTTCACAAGTCAAACGACTGTTCACACGAGGACCAGTTTGATCAGTTTGGGACAGATCACATCTGCTGTCCAATTACGAAAGTTATCTAAATATCTTGAGCGATTTAAAGAACGAACTTAAAGTTCTTGCTCGACAAGTAGCTGTAGTACGGAAAGAATTTTGTGAATCTTATGAAGATGGAGAGATAAAGCTTGAGTCCTCGCTCAAGGCATTGGAAGCCCATAATGGCCTGCTGAAACGAGCACTGGAACAAGCATCACAAGACAGTCATAAATACTCCTCCGAGCTAGGCCTAAGTGTTCGAAATTAACTTTGGTGTATTATATATTTTTAAGTCTGAAAATAAATATATTTTTTCCATTTTCAGAACGAAAATCAGCGCCGTCAGGTACAGAATCTACAGTCTACCATTTTGGATAAAGAGCAATGTATAGGCAAGTTAAATAATATGCTGGATCAGCTTAAACAACAACAGCATCATCGTGCCAACGAATGCTGTCTACAAGTCAAGGATAAGGAGTTGCGGGAGATGTGCAAGAAGCTGGAACAGGCTGATAAAAATGTGGAGTTGCTTATGTCCGAATTAGAACGCAGTAAGAATCAGGAGCGTTTCTTGCTTTGCGAATCTCGAAAACTAAATGAAGAGTTGAATGAAAGCAAACGAAGGCACAGTAAGTATATTCATTCATATGTACGTATGTACATATTTAGATTATTTGACTGACGTTACATTCGTTTAATAATTCCTTTGGTATCAAAGTTATGGGCATTCGTATCTGCACTGATAACGTTGCACTTTTTGGAAGTTCAATCATGGGTCGCGACTGTGTTTGACATTTTTTTGAACTGGGTTAACGAATATTGCTAGTTTTTCAGTATGCCATCTCCAATGAATGCAGAATATCTGCTCATAAAATTTTGGCACTGGTAACNTAAATGTCTTATTTCGACCAGTTTTGTCTATATTTCTTTTGCTTATTCAATATCTATGTTTTGCTATAAAAGTCTACCTCTTATTACATATAATTAAATGCATATAAATGCGCATATCTCTGACCTTATGATTTTTTTAAGGACTCTATAATCTCAAAAATATGATTAATTCTAAGACTTCTTTAAAGTGCAATGTAGAACAAAAATATGGGTTATAAATTGAAGAGAAAATTCTGTAGCATTTTTTGGGTTTACAAGGATGAGTAAGAATTGAAAATTTAATCTTTTTTATTTTTTAAGCTAATAAAGTTAGTCCTTAACATAATATTTTCAAAAATAAAAAATTGCATAATTTCAAGGATAAAATTATGAAAGGCCATTTTCAATACCTACCCATTAATCTGTTTTAACTCTACAGAATTTCATCTTTAATTTGATACCCATACTGGTTTTCTAAGACCATTGCACTGAATTTCTTAAATCATTTTTTTAATTACTCATATCTTTCAAATTTCAAGGTTCTTTAAAAAAAAATCGTGACGTCAGAGAGAAAAACTAAGAACGCAATTTTACCAACCCTAGGTTTCCCGAATATATTGATTTTTGTGTGTGTAAAATTGCCGTTCGCAAGGTATTATTTGTATAATGGGCTACACATTTATAAAAAATATTAAATATTAAATAAACAAAAGAAATATAGCCAAAACTGGTCAACATAAGGCGTTTCTATTATTGCCACCAGTGTAAATTATAAATCCCTAAGATCTCGGCATTCATGGCAAAGAATCCCGGAACTTTCGGGACTTAAAAAATTCCGGGATCCCGAGATTAACATTCCTAGTATGTATGTATGTATGTATATAAGCATGTTTGTTAGGGGCAAATCTTGCAATCAAGTTTTGACCAACTTCCCAATGACCTAGGGACTTGAATCTCCACAGTTGGCTCACAACCCGATCACAATGCAATACGAAAGATGAGTTAATCCACTATGTGGCACAGGATTCGATATATTTGAAAATCCCGAATATGTAGTCCGATTTGTTCATATTTAGAACCTATGTTAACTATATGAAAAGGAATAACTTCACTTAAAATTTTACAGATAGGTGGCGCACGAGTCGATATATTTGGTAAACCAGTATTTATGGTCCGATTTCGTTGATATTTAGGAAGCTTGCTTTAAAAATATTTGTTTTTAGTTTTCTCTCTTTTCACAAGTCAAACGACTGTTCACACGAGGACCAGTTTGATCAGTTTGGGACAGATCACATCTGCTGTCCAATTACGAAAGTTATCTAAATATCTTGAGCGATTTAAAGAACGAACTTAAAGTTCTTGCTCGACAAGTAGCTGTAGTACGGAAAGAATTTTGTGAATCTTATGAAGATGGAGAGATAAAGCTTGAGTCCTCGCTCAAGGCATTGGAAGCCCATAATGGCCTGCTGAAACGAGCACTGGAACAAGCATCACAAGACAGTCATAAATACTCCTCCGAGCTAGGCCTAAGTGTTCGAAATTAACTTTGGTGTATTATATATTTTTAAGTCTGAAAATAAATATATTTTTTCCATTTTCAGAACGAAAATCAGCGCCGTCAGGTACAGAATCTACAGTCTACCATTTTGGATAAAGAGCAATGTATAGGCAAGTTAAATAATATGCTGGATCAGCTTAAACAACAACAGCATCATCGTGCCAACGAATGCTGTCTACAAGTCAAGGATAAGGAGTTGCGGGAGATGTGCAAGAAGCTGGAACAGGCTGATAAAAATGTGGAGTTGCTTATGTCCGAATTAGAACGCAGTAAGAATCAGGAGCGTTTCTTGCTTTGCGAATCTCGAAAACTAAATGAAGAGTTGAATGAAAGCAAACGAAGGCACAGTAAGTATATTCATTCATATGTACGTATGTACATATTTAGATTATTTGACTGACGTTACATTCGTTTAATAATTCCTTTGGTATCAAAGTTATGGGCATTCGTATCTGCACTGATAACGTTGCACTTTTTGGAAGTTCAATCATGGGTCGCGACTGTGTTTGACATTTTTTTGAACTGGGTTAACGAATATTGCTAGTTTTTCAGTATGCCATCTCCAATGAATGCAGAATATCTGCTCATAAAATTTTGGCACTGGTAACTATACATAGGGACGTTCCGATACCATCAAAGTATCGATACCTACTCAAATGAGTTTACTCAAATCCCTATTTCAATACTACTTATATGAGTGAACCGAAAGTATCGATACCTACTTATATCGATAACTTTTCATCCTTTTATATGCAACAAAGCGAAAGTAATTTTCAGACGTTATCTGTGGCATACCTTTTGCGACACCTGAGTGGTAGATCGACCTATCTCGGCAGCCAGATTGAAAGCGCCGTATCTGAGAAAACTTTTCAAAAGCACCCTATTTCAGAATTTGATTGAAAAACGCCTTATATCAGAAAACTTTTCAAGACCACCCTCTTTCAGAATTCGGTACAAACACGCCCTATCTCAGCTGCCGATTCAAAGCGCCCTATCGCAAATATTTTCATTTAGGGTGCTCACAGTTCTATATTATCTACTGTGTTAATTTTGCCACCTGGTAACTTTAAACATTTTACCATGTGGTAACTTTGTTTGTTGTTGGTTCCCATACTAATTGGAGATAACACTTTTGGGCAAAATTACTCGACTTTGTCTCATGTTTATGTTTTGTGTTAAACTGGCATCTATCGCTGCTTGTTCATACATACATGAATTTCGCTTTGGGCGCAGCGCTGCTTGTACATAAGTTTCTCTTTGCGCCTGCCTGGAGCTGGCAAAGGTTCTTTATTTTATTTTTGCGCTGTGCTAGCTGAGTGTAAAAAAGAGAAGAGAGAATAGAGAAAAATATGTATGTGGTTTGTTGATGCTCTCTAAACACAAACGCGTGAAAGGCAAACGGTCTAGCAATGCGTGGTATTGTTGATCAACTTAATACTTTATTTAAACATAAGGGTTGCTCACAGTTCGAGTGTGTTATCTTGTTAAAGTTGCCACCTTTTAACTTTAGAAGTAAACTGTGAATACCCTAATTATATTTTCAGTTGAGGTATCGATATGTTTATTTGATCATTAGTAACATTAGAAGTAATACGGTTACTTAGACAAAAAATTAAACCTTTGAAAGGTTCCCACAACACGTTACGGCTACAAAGCATTGCTTGAACTTTGTAAAAATATATCGGTGCTATTGCTTAGATCAATTATTTTTCATAAAAGCGAAGCAATTATTTTCCATAGAAAAAATATGACCGAAAGATATGGCACTTCCTCAAATCGATTCGATACATGTACTTTTATTTCGATACTAAGTAGGTATCGATAAAACGATTCAAGTAAAAAAAGTAGTTGGTATTGAAACAAAAGTATCGAGTACATACACGTATTTACTTATATCGGAACATCCCTAACTATACACAAAACACAGTCGGCGTTATACATACAGTGTATTACACTGGGCGACAGTAAATTTTACACACAAAAAAATTAATATATTCGCGTAACTATGGGTAAATTATAGTAAAACTGTGTACATAGTTTTTCTCTCTGACATCAGGATTTTTTTTTAATTTAAAAAATATGATTATTTCAAAACTTATTTAAAAAATTCAGTGCAAAGTAGGATGACAGTATCATATTTATAAAAGGAAAAATTCTGTAGAATTATAAAGAACAAATTTTATGGTGCATAAATACCCTTGAAAATTTGCAACATTTATTTTTAAAAGAATTATTATTTGAAGACTAATATACACACGACCTCATAACCGAATTTCGTTATGCAAACTTATTAACTTAAAAAGATAAAATTTATTAAAAGCGCATTTTCAATAACTATTGAGTGAACATCTCTCAAGTGGGCCACCCAAAATTAGACGGTGAAGAATTTTTCGCAAAAACACTTTATTCGGTTAACAGCCACAAAAAAAATACAATTTGAGCAATTGTTATTAACTTTGTTTCTGATAAATTCCGTAATTATTTATTATCCAGTGATTCATGGCATTCAGATTTTTTTCATGATAATAGTTAATTAGATACTCTTTAGCCTGATTCTTTCAATTTTTCAAAAGATCATTATTTTGTATAAAATTTTTAATAAAAAAAAATGATAAACAAATGGAAAAATTTATTACTACTGGATCAGATTTTCTTAATCGTTTACATTGAATATCAATCCTTTTTCTTTAATACATTATTTAAAAAAAGACACGGAAACTTCCACGGAGTCGCTAGTTATTAATTTTTTTCGCTCCTGCCACGTGCCGCGCGGACTCGCAGCGAGCGTGGTGCAACCAGAGAACGCAAAAGAAAGATAAAATTTATGTATATACATAAGCATAGATTATTTAACACAATATTTTTGAAAGTTGTGTACATAAATATGTACACACATAACGTGCATATATATGTATATGTACGTATGTATATACATTAGGGTGGTCCAAAATTGAATGTGAAAAAGTAAAATCGGAATTTTTATGCTTTCACCCCTTAGGGATGTTCTATACCGAAAAAAATATACCCTTATTTTTTTATTTTGAAATCAAAAACTATTTAGAGGTCGCTCAAAGCGCCCAAACTTTTCCATGTATTTTATATGGTGAAAAAACAACTTTTCGTGGAAATGGTATAGAATATTTAAAAATCAATATTTTTCTACCAGAAAACTCTGTTTATCTGCAGGAAATTCCCAATAATAATACACAATTGTTTATTTAATCTTTTTTTCATCGCAACTATAATTTATAGGTCCGCCACAAGATCTATGCATAGAAGGTCGCGCAATGCGCGAAATAAAAATTGCCTCTCTCTGCAAATATGGTCCCACAGTGGCCAATTTTTGCCAAGTTTTCACTTAAATTCGCTATATCTCAGACGTTTATGTATCGATTGATATGAAATTTGTACACAATAAACTAAATACTATTCTAGAGAAGATGAGTCGAACGACACTTCTCAATACATATTAAAAACAAAATGGCGAATATTTTAACTTTTTTATAAAAATTAAGGAGGTGGATTTTACGTATGCAAAAGTTGTGTAATGAAGTTTAATTTTTTTTTTGGTTTTACTGCATTATTATAGATAAATACATACGGAAATTTTAGGGAAAGTTTCATGTTTAAACAAGTAGTTCTAAAGTTATAACAATATTTTGGTGACACCCAGATAACGGGGTACACGCTTGATGCTTTTTTTTTAGAAAAAAACCTACATATGTATGCATGTAACTGCATACATAGTCAAAAGAGTTATTCGTACAGTGATTGTTTTTCGGTAATTTTTCATGAAAATATAGTTCATATTTTAACAAAGACCATACGAATTAAATTTTTGAACTTTTTGCAAAACTTAAAAAGTTCTACAAATTTTCATCTATGTATATTTCAAACTTTTGATTCAGATTTTTTGGAAAAAAATTGAGTACGTAGTTTTGAAGCTCATTCAATTTCAGTGCTACAAAGTGCAAGTTTCAAGTCGCTAAAAATTGCGTTGATTTTTGATATTTTTTTCTGAATGGTGTTGAGGGTTTTCTTCCATGCAAAACTACATTTTGTTCATGGACGAAAATATGTAACACCCCACCCGCTCGTGGATGTCACCATAATATTATTATAACTTAAAAACTACTTGCTCTCTAAACATGAATCTTTCCCAAAAATGTCCGCATACATTTGTCCATAATGCTGCATAAAAAAAAAACAAAAATTTTAAACTTCATAACACAACTTTTGCATTTGTAGAAACCACCTCCTTATTTTTTATAAAAAAGTTAAAATATCCACCATTTTGTTTTTAATATGTATTTAGAAGTGTGGTTAAACGCATCCTCTTTAGAATAGAATCTAGTTTATATTGTACAAATTTCAGAGCAATCGATACACAAACGTCTGAGATATAGTGAGTTTAGTGAACATTTCGCAAAAATTGGTCGCTGTGAAAAATTAGGTTTTGTGACTTTTTCGACGTAAAGGCATGGGTAAAAACTTGGTTAATATTAACTGCAAATGTATTTTTGAATAAGCTATCGATTACAATTCGTTTGAAATCGCTTCTCTTCACTTCAATTTTATCTTTTTTACTCTGCCTTTTCTTTTCGCTGTTGTTGTCGCCCAAACTTTGCGAGAAGGATAACGGATCTGCGCATCGCGCAACCTCTTATATGTATATAAACCTTGGGTACGCCAAAAACCCCGAAAAATGCAATGGGGCGACCAATAAAAAATCGTTAGTTTTAAAAAGTGGTTAAATAAACAATTGGGTATTATTACTGAAGGTCTGCTGAAGAAAACCAGAGTTTTCCGATCGAAAAATATAGACTTTCAAGAATAATATACCATTTCAACAAAAATTTTATTTTTCCCATATAAAAATACAAGGAAAACTTTGAGCGCTTTGAGCGGCTTCTAAATATTTTTTGATTTCAAAATAAAAAAATAGGGATATACTTTTTTCGATTACAATTCCGACTTTACTCTTTTTGGACCACCCTAATGTACATACGCATGTATTATGTCTTGACAGAGAAAAATAAGTAAAGAGGATAGTATAATCGTTTGTGCCGCAGAAACAAAAAACAACTAAGCATTTTTTAACACCCCAAAAATAGTTCGCTACTTGTAGCAGTTATGCTGTATACCTGAACAAAATATAATCCTTGGTGAAAGTATGTATTTGTGGATTGTTGTTCAAGGACATATGTACATATGTATATGTGGGGCGTTCCATACCAAAACGGACGGGTTCACACTTCATGTGTTTGATTTGTTTAAAATTTTTAGGGTTGATGCATAAACATAAATAATAAATAAATATGAAATTTGAGCTTGATTAATACATTTTTAAAAACTTTACAGCACAAAAAAAAAAAAACAAATCGATTTAATAGTTTTCCAAATATCTCGAGAACGGGGCGAGGAAAAAATTTGAAAAAAATCACACATACACGCACCAAAATTCTCTATGAAAAGTAATATTTTTAACATTTTTTTTCTTGAAAAATTTTTCACATACAAATTTTTTAATAAAAAAAAATTAGTTTTTGAAAATATGCCATCTCAAAAATAAAAAATGAAAAAATGACAATGGTAGCTCTGAGTAATGCGCAATATTGAAGTATAGAATTTAGGGGGGCACTCTACAATAACTTGAGTTATGAATTTTTTTTACACCGAAGTTGAGTAAAATGAGTACATTACAAATTAAAATTTTTTTTTATTTTTTTTAGAATTTTTTTGAGTATGCAGTCTTGTAGCCCATTAAATTTAGCAAGTTTTAAGCTACTGTAAAATTGTGTTGATTTTTAATATTTTTTATGCTGACGGCTTTTTGCACTTTTTTCATATGGAAGAAAATGCGGTAAACCGTTTTCAAAAAAAAAAATTAACGCCAGTTTTGCAATCGCTTAAAGCTTGCACTTTATTATAATAAAATTTAATGAGCCACAAGACTGCATACTCAAAAAATTCTAAAAAAATTTTAAAAATTTTTAAATTGTACTCATTTTACTCAACTTCGGTGCAAAAATAATTCATAACTCAAATTATTGTAGAGTACACCCCATAATACTATACATAAATATTGCGCAATACTCAGAGCTACCATTGTGATTTTTTTTTAAATTTTTTTGAGATGGCATGTTTTCAAAAACTATTTTTTTATAAAAAATTTGTCAAATTTTTTTTTTTAATATTTCTTTTCATAAAGAATTTTTATGTGTGTACATATATATGTTTTTTTCAAATGTTTTCTTTGCCCCTTTCTCGAGATATTTGGAAAACTATTAAATCGAATTGGTTTTGTTTTTGTGCTGTAAAGTTTTTAAAAATGTATTAATCAAGCTCAAATTACTTATTTATTTATTATTTATGTTTATTCATCAACCCTAAAAATTTGAAACAAATCAAACACATGAAGTGTGAACCCCGTCCGTTTTTGTATGGAACGCTTCATATGGATATGTATATGTAGGTATGGGAAAATTTACGTATATACGTACAACTTTGGCGTTGTGTACGTACGTTAAAAGTATGCTTTCTATAATGAAGCTTGACAGGGAATGCTTTGGCCACTAAATTAACATATTAACGACAGATAAATTAATATTTCATAGCACTAATTGCATGAAAAATTATACTTCTTGAACTCATTTGATTAAAAGAAAAAAATATTTCACAAGATTTTATTTATTTGCAACAGTTGACGACCGACGCGCGCGATCTTTCTGCTTTGCGTTGGCGTTAGCGTTGCCAAATTTTGGCTATGTGGACGGCTGCATAACTGCTACAAGTAGCAAACTAATTTAGGAGTGTTAAAAAGTGCTTAGTTGTTTTTTGTTTCTGCGGCACAAACGAGTATACTATCCTGCTTCCTTATTTTTCTCTGTAAAAACGAAGTACATGCGTATGTATGTACATACATAAACACATACATACATACCTACATACATATATACATATACATGTTATGTATGTACATATTTATGTATACAACTATAAAAAATATTGTATTAAATAATCTATGCTTACGTATATAAATAAATTTTACCTTTTTTTGCGCTCTCTGTTTGCACCACGCTCGCTGCGAGTCCGCGCGGCAAGCGGAATGAAAGCAAAAGCACCCGTGGCAGGAGCGAAAAAAATTAATAACTAGCGATTCCGTGCGAGTTTCCGCGTTTTTTTAAATATTGTATTATAGAATAAGGATTGATATTCAATGTAAACTAAAATCTGATCGAGAAGTAATAAATATTTCCATTTGTTTATAAAAATTAAAAATTTTATACAAAATAATGATTATTTGAAAAATTTAAACAATCAGGCTAAAGCGTGTCTAATTAGCTATTATCACAAAAAAAATCAGCATGATGCATGCTATGAATCAGTGGATAATAAATAATTACTAAATTCATAAAAAAAAAGTTAATAGCAATTACTCTGGTTAACCTTCGAATTATTTTAAAATTGCTCAAATCAATTTTTTTTTATATTGTTGTTAACCGAATAATGTGATTTGTGCGAAAAAATCTTGACCGCCCAATTTTGGGTGGCCCACTTGATAGATTTTCATTATATTCGTCCTTGTAAACCAAAAAACTTAATTGTTTTTTAATTTAACTGAATTTTCTTTCTCATTTGGTACCCATATTGTTGTTCTACATTGCACTCATTTTTTTAAATAATTGTTTGACTTAATCATATCTTTAAAATTTCAAAGCCCTTTGGAAAAAAATCCTGACGTCAAACTGAAAAACTAAAAACGCAATTTTACTATATTTGGTCGTGATTATAGCGATTTATTCTTGTGTTTTGAAATATTTTTGTTTTTGTCGCAAATAATATTTATTTAAATTTACTGAAAAAAAAAACAAATTATCGACACTTCTTCTTCTTCTTATTTGGCACTGTAACCGCCAAAGCGATTTTGGCCGAGTTGAATAAAGTCCGCCAGTCCTTTCTTTTCTGTGCCAACTGTCGCCAATTGGAAATGCCAAGTGAACCCAGGTCCTTCTCCACCTGGTCTTTCCATCTCAGTGCGGGCCTTCCTCTTCCTCTGCTACCACCAGGGGGTTCCGAGTTGAATACTTTCAGAGCTAGAGCGTCGGTGTCCATTCGAACGACATGACCAAGCCAGCGGAGCCGCTGTATTTTAATTCGTTGCACTATATCCATGTCGTTGTAAAGCTTATCGTTCCATCGTCTGCAGTACTCGCCGTCGCCAACGCGTAAAGGCCCGTAAATCTTCCGCAATATATTTCTCTCGAATACTCCAAGAGCCGCCTCATCGGATGTTGTCATTGTCCATGCTTCTGCGCCACATACCAGAACGGGCATTATGAGTGACTTATAGAGTGTGGTTTGCGTACGTCGAGAGAGGACTTTACACCTCAGTCCAAAATAGTACTTGTTGGCAAGAGTGATTCTGTGTTGGATTTCCATGCTGACATTATTATCGGTGTTAATGCTGGTTCCCAAGTAAACGAAGTTCTCTACTTTCTCGAAATTATATCTGTCAACAGTGACGTGGGTGCCAAGGCGCGAATGTGCAGACTGTTTGTTTGATGACAGGAGATACTTCGTCTTGTCCTCGTTTACCACTAGACTTATTCGCTTTACTACCTTATCCAACTTGGAAAAGGCAGAAGAGACTTCGCGGTTTTTGATACGGATGATATCGATGTCATCGGCATAAGCCAGCAATTGCACGCTCTTTTAGTAAATTGTTCCTTAGCGGTTCAGTTCTGAAGCTCTTATTATCTTCTCCAAAATCAGATTAAAGAAGTCACATGAAAGAGAGTCGCCCTGTCTGAAGCCCCGTTTGGTGGCGAACGGCTCGGGAGGTCTTTCCCAATTCTGACGGAGCTGGTGGTAATGCTAAACGTCATTTTACACAGCCGTAGCAGTTTGGCTTTTAGTGCTGTCGAAAGCGGCTTTAAAGTCGACAAATAGGTGGTGAGTGTCGATTCTTTCTTTTTTTTATATCGTTACTAGATACGAATAAAGACGCGAGCTCAAAATTTGCCAGCGAAAAAAGACGCATAAAAAACTTCAGCGAAGTAAGCCTAGTCGAATGCGACGCGTTAACCTATTTGACGGCGAAGAAAGACGCGTAAACTTATTTTCGCGCTCAACTATGTTGGCAGGTGTATTAGCATGCACATTCCCCAAAAAATTTTAGGGAATAATTCTGCAGTTACAGTCCTTGGCTAGGTATAAGTTTATGTTTGCGCGTCTTTCTTCGCCGTCAACTAGATTTATGCGACTTTTTTCGCCCACGTTATTTTTACGCGCCGTTTTTCATCAATACGTCCTTTTTGCCGTCAAAAAATGGCGCGCCTTTATTCGTGTCTAGTGCAGTGATGCCAGATTGTGGGTAGTTTCCCTATTTGGGAGATATTTTGCAACAAAAATTATTAAAACGGAAAAAAGGGACATTTCAAATAAAATGGGGTTTTCATTTAACACGATTAACGATGTATAATTGTTCAAAACTCAAGAAAAGAAAGAAAGAAAGATGTGATGTGGAGTAAAATTATGTATAAGCATTAAAAATTTTAAGGAAAAATTTGAAATTTTTCTCACGTTAACCAATTCAAGATCCGAGTAAGTAAGAATATTTTTAACTGCTACTGCTGTTAAAGGTAAAAAGCGGAACAAATTATCTGATGAAATATTAAATACATTAATTCATACCTATCGTTTCCTTAATATACTCGATTTTTTATTAAAATCTTTGGTTTTAATGAACACTGAAGCTAATTTACGAATATAGTACATGTTTTTAAATTCCTTTAGGCATTTAGTGATAAATCTACCGACCTTTGAATTTCGAAAGAATAATACCTGAGTGGAAGATCGACTTATCTCGGCCGCCAGTTCGAAAACGGTGTAAAGTTATGCGGTAATATACATAAAAAATGTTTTCCGAAGAACTAATAACCTTCTTCTTTTTTGACGTCGGCTAAAAAATATAAGTATCATATCAGAAAACGAATGGTTTTAAAGCAAAACATAAACATTTTAAAATTGTATTTGAACAAGCGTATTTTCCAGCGTTTTAAAAAACGATTTGAAAATATGCGTATCAAAAAATTTAGATTTTAGAAGTTGAATTGAAAATTTTAATTCCCGAAACTTAAATAAATATTATTGGAGCAAATTCTGGGGCAAAGCGTTTTTAAAAGTAAAACGTTCCATACAAATGTGAAAACAAAATTTTCTGTGTATATACGTACGTAAGGTTAATAAACATAACGTCACTAGACTAGTGATGCCAGCTATTCTCTGTTAAATTACCCACGAAAATCGGGGAAAAATCCCTCAATTACCCGCAATTTAAAAATGTATCCCACAAAATTCCGAAAGAATTCAAAACATATGTTTCAGTAGTAAAGAATACTAAACGTATACATATCGGTACCTGAGTGGAAGGTCGACCTACCTCGGCAGCCAGTTCGAAAAAGTCCTATCTCAGAAAACTTTTCAAGAACGCCCTTCTTCAGAATTTCATTGAAGAACGCCCTATTTCAGAATTTTATTGTAAAACAAATTATCTCAGAATTCGGTTGAAGAACGGCCTATCTGAGAATTGGGTTCAAAAACGCACTATCTCAGCTGAAAACACATTGAAAATGTGCTGAGATAAGGCGTTTTTCAATCGACAGCTGTAGCAGTTAAAAATATAAACATTTTCAATGTATTTTCAGCTGAGATAGGGCGTTTTTGAACCGAATTCTCAGATAGGCCGTTCTTCAACCAATTTTGCGATAAGGTGTTTTTCAATGAAATATACAAACAGGGTGTTCTTCAATTAAATTCGTTAAGGGCGTTCTTGAAAAGTTTTCTGAGATAGGACTTTTTCGAACTGGATGCCGAGGTAGGTCGACCTTCCACTCAGGTATCGATATGTATACGTTAGTATTCTTTACTACTGAAACATGTGTTTTGAATTCTTTCAGAATTTTGTGGGATAAATTTTTAAAATGTGGGTAATTGAAAGATTTTTTTCCCCCAATTTTCGTGGGTAATTTAACAGCGAATAGCTGGCATCACTGGTCTAGTGACGTTATGTTTATTAACTTTAAGTATGCATATACAAAAAAAAAAATTTTATTACATTTGTATGTAACGTTTTACTTTTAAAAACGCTTTGACCTTGAATTTGCTCCCATAATATTTATTTTTAAGTTTCGGGAATGAAAGATTTCAATTCAGCTTCTAAAATCTAAATTTTTTGATATGCATATTTTCAAATCGTTTGTTTAAAACGCTTGAAAATACGCTTGTTCAATTAAAATTTTAGAAGGTTTATGTTTTGGTTTCAAATCATTCGTTTTCAGATATGATACTTATATTTTTTAGCCGACTTCAAAAAAGAAGAAGGTTATCAATTCTTCGGAAAATATTTTTAGGTATATTACCGTATAACTTTATACCACCGATTCTATAATTTTTTTTTTTTTTAAAGCAAGGTGGTATCTTAGAGGGGGCTCATACTAATTTGGTTTAGATCCAATCTTTGTATCATTAAGAAAATAACAACACTCTCAAATTTTTATATGAGAGGTTTGTTTTTTGCTTAAAAATTACTTGTTTTTTTATAAAATCACAAACAGTGATTTGATATTTGAAAATATACATTGTCAAAAATGTATGGATATATACTTACAAATAAGTTACAAAATTTAGCTTCTAACGAAAAGATCCATACCTACCTGTTTTACATATAACACTGTACAACACTTGGCTGGGTATTGGACCAAACCAACTTTTTTTCAGAGATTGAGTCATTAGTAAAAAAGTTATTAAGTTAAATGGAGATATGGGCCTTCGAAGTTCGAAATTGGACCTTTGGTAAAAAAAAACATTTTATTTATTTATTTATTTAAAAGACAAACAATTATAAATAACTAGTATCGCCCAGTTGTCGAAATTCGACTTTTTTCATACGCTTTTAAATTTTGCTTATCACCAATATTGAAAGGGACCAAAATCCTCTCCTGGTACTCCCTATAAAACCGCAACCTCGGAAAATTAAGAAAATCTTCCTTAAAAAATTTGTATGAAAAATTACCTTTTTATTTTTTATTGCGACGAAAACGAAAGCAAAACAAAACAATCGGAGGATGCCAGATCTTTCATACAATTTATTTTATTTAAAATTAATTTGCAAGACTTGTGAATTTGTTTAGAGATAGATTTCGGGCCCCCCGGGCCCGCGGTACAATTCTGAAAAACGTCGGGATGAGCGGGTTCGGAAGTTAAAAATTTAATTTCGGTATGGGCGGGATCGGGACTTAATATTTAGTCCCATGCCCATCTCTACTCTCAATCCCTGCGCCACCTAACGGAAGACAAACACACCGATCCAACAATTATTCAATGCGATTTAGAAATCTGATAGAAAATGGTTCCAATTGAATGATTTTTGCCATTTTATATTATAGATGTAGGTGTATCAAATTCCATTACCTTATCCTAAGTGGTCCCAGATATAAGCGATATGGAAATTGCATTTCAGGTCGGTAATGATAACATATGCAGCTGCGCACATTGGCAGAACGTCAGCATAAACGGATACACAGATAAGCGAAATGAGAAGTTCAGCTTGTATGGGAGGTGCCTCGCCCCCTTTTTCAATACCTACCGCTTTTCGCCATAAATACGTTATTGATAGCAAATGTGGCTGTGTCAAATTTCAGGACGTTGGCATTAGCAGTTTCAGAGGTAAGCGATATGAGAATTTCAGTTTGTATGGGGCGGTGCCACGGCCCTTTTCCATTACCTACCACTCTTCACCGTAAATACGGCATTAATAGCATATGTGGCTGTGTCAAATTTCAGGACGTTGGCATTAGCAGTTTCAGAGGTAAGCGATATGAGAATTTCAGTTTGCATGAGGCGGTGCCACGGCCCTTTTCCATTATCTACCACTTTTCACCGTAAGACCGGCATTGATAGCATAGTTGCTGTATAAAATTTCAGCACGGTAGCATAAGCGGTTCCAGAGATAAGCGATATGAGAATTTCAGTTTTTATGGGCGGTGCCACGCCCCCTTTTCCATTATTCACCACTTTTCGCCGTAGGTACGATATTGATAGCATATATTGCTGTGTGAATTTCAGTTTGTATGGGACGGTGCCACGCCCCCTTTTCCATTATCTACCACTTTTCGCCGTAAGCACGTTACTGTTAGCGTAAATAGCTGTGCTAAAGTTCAGGATGTTAGCATAAGCAGTTCCAGAGATAAGCGATATGAGAACTTCAGTTTTTATGGGCGGTGCCACGCCCCCTTTTCCATTATCTACCACTTTTCGCCGTAAGCACGTTACTGTTAGCGTAAATAGCTGTGCTAAAGTTCAGGATGTTAGCATAAGCAGTTCCAGAGATAAGCGATATGAGAACTTCAGGTTTTATGGGCGGTGCCACGCCCCTTTTCAAAAATCTACCACTTTTCGCCGTAAGTACGGTGTTGACAACATAAGTTGCTGTGTCCAATTTCAGGACGTTAGCATAAGCGGTTCCAGAGATAAGCGATATGAGAATTTCAGGTTTTATGAGCGGTGCTACGCCCCCTTTTGCAAAATCGACCACTTTTCGCCGTAAGTACGGTGTTGACAACATAAGTTGCTGTGTCCAATTTCAGGACGTTAGCATAAGTGGTTCCAGAGATAAGCGATATAAGAATTTCAGTTTGTATGGGAAGTGCCACGCCCACTTTTCCAGTACGTACCTACCATTTTTCACCGTAAGTAGGGTATTTACAATCTATGCATCTGTGCTAAGTTTCAGTTCTCCAGCATAATTGGTTTTAGAGATATAGTGGTTTTCACATTTTAGTCTATATGTCAGATGTCACGCCTCGTATGTATCGGGATTAACATTTCTCGATTAGAGCAAGTTATATCCTTTAAATCGGTGTGTGTTTCATTGAAATCGAATGAACGGTGCCTTTAGAAAAGGTATTGCAAAATTTTCTTGTGGCGTATTTATATATAGATTATTCCACTTACAAACTAAAGCACTGGCTACTAGGGCTTCGGCTTAAGTAAAAAAAAGAAAATTTATTTATATTAATTATATGAGTAAAGAGAGGAGGTTAGAGTTAAAAGAGAGTATTAATAATAATAATTCAGAGAACTAACAGTATTTACAAAAGAATATTGTAACTGAAGCACATATTAAATGCAGGCTCTTAAGTCCGCATAAGTTTTGTGATTATTATTTTTTTTATGCTTGGATGGTTATACAGGAGGTGAATAACGTTGAAATCAGGTGATCCACAGTGCAAACAATTTGGACGGAAAGCGCCATCCAAGAGGTGAACGTGAGTTTCGAGTGTGTGCCCAATACTGATACGCACGAATATCATATTTTCCTAGAAGATGAGCTTGTATGGTAAATAGGTTTCTCGCCAGTGGGGTTAGTGTTCCATTCGCTTGAAAATGTGTCTCTTAGATATCTATTTACCAGTGTACGTTTTCGGTAAAATAGTCTGCCATATGCAGAAGGTTCTCTACCAGCTTCTTTTGCTCTTTTGTCCGCAATTTCATTACCGTGTGAGCACCCACATTACTTTGATGTGATTGGTGTACTGAATTAGGATGTTACGAATTTTCATGATCATTGGTGTGTCGTTTGATTGGTTGAAAACAGCTTCGATGGCGGATTTACTAACGCAACAAATAACAGTTTTGCTTCCATTATGAGATTCAGAAAGTACTGGTGCTGGATTTAGATCCGTTCGTATCATGTTTGAAAGGCTCTAGGGCTGCATTGTATAGTTGTTCATATTCACTGTTGCTGGTTAAGTGTTTGGAATTTCTTTGTTTTTTGTATAAGCGATAATATGAACAAGAACAACAAGAACAAGTCGGGGCTATTGCTGTTTCAACCTATGATGGAGTTGCTATGATGTGGAGCTGCTTAGATAGTTTTAAACAACGCATTATGGTGGAAGGTATGTTAGTTGCGATTGGCTTTTCAATGGCCGTGTTAACTTGTGCAAGCAATAACTCGTTTCTGGCGTGAAATAACTTTGGAATTAGCATCATAGTAGTACGTGTAGTTCTAGATGAGATATCAGGTAATCCGGCTTCTGTGAGTGTCACTTTTGTTGGCGATGTTGGGAAAGCACGAATACTTATTTTATCTGCGTTGTGGTATGGAGCGTGGAGTAGCTTAATATGGGTCCTGGCGCAGTGTCCATATATCGGCAGTCCATAATCAATTTTTGATAACAACAAGCCTTTTGTAACATTTGCAAGTGAAAGTGTTAGAATGGGGAATTTGGATGTTAGAAAAGGACATGTAGGGAATGGAGCAATTGTGTTTTCGACATACATATATTGAATTTGGAGCATTTGCTAGCTGAAATATTGGCACCAGAACTTTGAGACCATACACTAATGCCATGTAAAATTTTTAGGGATGCATTTTTGACTTGGTTCAGGTCTGTTATTTTAGTAAACGTCATCTGCGTATATGAAGTGATCGACAAGCGGATTAGAAGAGATTATGGAACTCATCGTTGTGAAGGTTGATTATTTGACACTGCTGATTATTTCCGCAAACAAGAAACTTCCGGTTAGAGTAAAAGGACTTAACAATATTGTACATTTTGATACCAATTTTTCAACGTATTAGTTCATCAATAACTATATGCGCTGCTATCCTATGAAATACTATGTCGATGTCCAAGCTCAGCACGGATGTATGGTATCGGGCAGCCATGGCTGAAGAAGCGAAATGTTCGAAATAGAGTAGAGGGTCAATAACTTTCCATGGTTGAGGGTATGACCCGGTGTTTAAAATTTGTTTGTAAAGGTTTACAAGTCTGCTTTTAAGGGGGAAAGGGATATTTCTCAGGATAGGGTAGGATATTTTGTCGGCACCAGGAGTTTTTCCCATTAGTCTCGAAATGATGGAATCGAAATCATTTACTGAAATAGAAGTTTCAATGAGTTGGGCTTTTGGGGAAGGGAAGGGGTTACTTTAGTTTTCAGTGAGGACTACATTTTTCAATGAGTTGAATTTGGAGGAAAAATGTGTGCTATGAGAATAAGAGGACCAAGCTTCCGCGAAGTTTTCTGC
Source organism: Rhagoletis zephyria (assembly GCF_001687245.7). NCBI lineage: Eukaryota > Metazoa > Arthropoda > Insecta > Diptera > Tephritidae > Rhagoletis > Rhagoletis zephyria. The sequence goes on from NW_016158773.1 coordinate 20,326, forward strand.
GATATCCTGTGGAGAGTAAATAGGTCACTGGTCTGTGTGAGTGTGAGAAATATCGAAGCGGCGAGGACATCCCGATAAAATGTTTATCTCCGACCATATTTTTTTGGCATTCGAGCCTGGATTAATATTCGCCGTTATCTTTTCTAATGACTGTCTTTTGGCAGACCTCAATTCCTTTCTAAATGCTTCGTTGGCCTTTTTATAGTCTACTATATTAGTATTAGACCTTTTGTGTTTAAACTTTGTCTATAAGCGTTTTTTGTTATTCCTGAGGATCGTGAGCAGGTTCGACCAATAAGGCAATTTGGCTGAGAACATTTTTGTGTTCACTTGCGGGATAGAGAAGTGCGCAGCGGAGTGGGTGATTGTTTTTATATAAGGTGACCAGAATTTTTTAACATTCCAGGAGGACAAATTCTCCACAATGAAAACACAAAAACTTGTGGTGATTTCGTTTCTTCCCAAAAATGTTGCCCTTCCCCGGTGCAAAATGTGTTTTTATGTTACATTCAACCCTGTAAAAATGCATGTTCTTGCCATCTTGTTCTTGTCTAGCTCACTCATTTCATAATATTGTCGTTTTAAACAACCATCTGATTTTTAGGGCAGCCATCTCCTCTGACAAAGCTTCACAGGGCAGAGAATGTGTCTTTTTTGCCTTACAAGAGTGTGGCATATTAAGAAACGAACACAAAAATGTGTCATCCTTTGCCTTTAATTTATAATCGAACACGAAAAGGGAAAGGGGTAATCAAAAGGCGAAATGTTTTGGTAGAAACGAAATCACCATTAACTTCTAAAAAGTTATAACATTTTTAATGAAAACAAACTTTTTTACATGTTATTTGCATGGAAAATATCAAATGCCCACCAACCCCTCTGGATCCGCCGCTGGGCATGTGCTATTTTTGATTACACTGGTCGACGGCCAAAATTTACCAGAGACGCCGTTATGAAATTCGTATGTAAAATCACCCCCTGATTCCGAAAATCAAGGTTATTTTTAATTTTATGGTACCGTTTTTGAGATATTTGCAATTTACCGTTTTTGCAAAAAAAAAAA
>NW_016158773.1:23007-24715 GCF_001687245.7 Rhagoletis zephyria
TTTTTTTTGCAAAAACGGTAAATTGCAAATATCTCAAAAACGGTACCATAGAATTAAAAATAACCTTGATTTTCGGAATCAGGGGGTGATTTTACATAAGAATTTCATAACGGCGTTTCTGGTAAAGAGAAAAAGTTGAAATTTGTGGTCCAGTGTTGTACTTGGATGTGAAATAACACATTTTGTAAAATTTTTTAAGCATATTTGCGCTCCAATGCAACGAACATACTTACCAATGATTTTATCAAGATAGAAAATCCCCACACACAAATATTACCTCTGATAAAACTTATACATATCTGGCAAACAAAATGACATATGGTAGGCAATAATTTTCGCCTGTGAACCCGCGACGTTAGTTAGTATTTCAGTGTTGTAAGGGATAATATATTATCCTAATTTTCGAGCTTAACTCCATAGTCTGTAATTAGAAACAGAGACTATCCATGCAAAATTCGTCCCTCGTTAATCTGTAATTATAAAATAACCTCAGCTTAAACCGATAACCTTTCGGTGTCCAACCTGGTTTTACGCAAAGTTTTTGCCAAGAAGGAGATATGCCAAATTAAAAAGTAAACAAAAATGTACGCTAGCATTAAGAGATGTTTGTAAAGGTATTTTTAAACAAATATTAAGCTAAAATATATTTAAATTGCCTAATATAGCGGAAAAAATGATTATGGTGGCACAGAGAAGGAACTTAACTTTTCCTTGAGATAAGAGACTAACAAGCACAACAAATTTGACAGCTAATAATCTGCCTGTGTAAACGGAGTGATGAAAAATGAGCTTTGATTGAGATTATATTTATGTGTGAACATACTTTAATACAGCTTTCCCACGGCACTGTGAACTACTTTGTTCACTCCTCCAATTACGATCGTGAATTACCCCATTCCCACGAGCACATTCTTAATTCGATCTGGTTGTTCTCTATCTCTGTGTTTTGTTTTTTTACTTCGCTACAAAATTGATGCAAAATGTAAGTTATTGCTAAAAATGAATAATGCCGTTTAAAGTACAAAACCGGCTATCACGATAATGCAAAACCGCGTAGGTAACGTCACCAATATTTTACAGGAGAGAGTAAAAATAAATGCTACTCTTGATCAGCGGTATTGCAACTATGCTGTTATTTTACAGTACATGGTCTAATATAAATATATTGGTATGAATAGATAAGGATGTATGCCTGGAGCTTCCTATGAGTAAATCTAATTTTTGGCCACACATGTCAGTTACGCGGTTTTGCCCAACGACGATAGGCGGTTTTGCACTTTAAACGACGTATTAAACTGGTCATGAACAGGGAACGGATTTTTAGGACCTAAAAACCTATAAAAAAGGCAAAATAACAGGGACCGTAACGGTTATAAGTTTTATTATAAAAATCACTTTTTAATCGTTATTAACTGAGTTTTATTTTTTGCTCGGAAAATAATCGTTATCTTTTTAAGTTTTATTTTTTTGCTCGGAAAGTAATGGTTACGTTTTAAGTTTTATTTTTTGCTCTTAAAATAATGGTTACGTTTTATTTGTTTTTGTTATTTTTTTTTTGGCCTTTATAACAATTATATTCAGCAATTTATATTGAGCTCGAGGCCGTTTTAAATGAAAATTTCTATTGTGGAAAAGCAACAATAATTTGAAAAAATGGTAGAAGTGATAGCTATTTCGGAAATCACCACATTTCCTCATCAGACTTCTT
>NW_016158773.1:27703-30411 GCF_001687245.7 Rhagoletis zephyria
GTTACGTTTTAAGTTTTATTTTTTGCTCGGAAAATAATCGTTATTTCTTGAGTTTTATGTTTTGCTCAGAAAATAAACTTAATTTTTGCGTATGCGTATGCGCTTTTTTGCACTTTTTCTTTAGAAATGTGGTTCTCTTTGTTTCTGCCGTGGTACCTGTATTTTCATTACCCACTCCACAGTGGCGTTAAAGGTTCAATGCAGCCGCCCCCTGTCTATTCACGCATACGCATACGCATACGCAAAAATTAAGTTTTATTTTCAGAACAAAAAATAAAACTCAAGAAATAACGATTATTTTTCCGAGCAAAAAATAAAACTTAAAACGTAATCATTATTTTCCGAGCAAAAAATAAAACTCCAAATATAATGATTAAACTTGATTTTTATAAGTAAAAATTAAAAATAAAAATCAGTGCCGCTGAAGGTACTCCGAGTAATAAGAAATATATTGGTTTACTCCTTATGCACGTAGCATTTCTCTTTCCGCGTGATTTTTTGAGTTGAAATTTTAAAGGATAATCGTTATTTGCGGCCCCTGCAAAATAAAATAACGAAATAGGCTGGAAAAGGCAAAATAAAATAGCGAAAAAGGCAGGAAAAGGCACTAGGTGTTGCGAAAAAGGCAACAGAAATGCAAAACAAAATAGCGAAAAAGGCAGGAAAAGGCACTAGGTATTGCAAAAAAAGCAGAATAAGGCAATAAAAAAGACAGAGAATACGAAGAACAATCAATAAATACATTTATTTATGAAATGTTTATATTACAAGTAACAAGAGAAAAACTATGAACTACTTTCATCATATGAAAAATTTGTACTTTGAATCTTTGACTATTTTATCCTTTCGAGTTTCTAACTCATAAAACTTTAATCTGTATAGTTGTAGTAACATTGAACCACAAGATGCATTTTGAGGTTTTCTGGCAGCATTTTCATTCGATTTTCGCAAAAGCCTTGAATGTACTAAATGTGCGCTCGACGTAAGTTGATTCAAGTGGAGCCCAATTTAAATATGGAACGTTTGAAACGTTCATATTATCAGGAATAAGGGCGTTTTCCTCGCCCTATACAATTTTATCCACACCCCTTATTGTCTCTAAGCCTACGTTAGCTGAGAAAACGGCTTTGAATTTTTCCAACACCAATTAGCAGAGACCGTAACCGTTATGATTTTTATAATAAGAATCCAAATTTAATCGTTATGTTGTGACTTGTATTTTTTCGATCATTTTTAATCGTTATTTTATGATTTTTATTTTTTCGATCATTTTTAATCGTTATTTTGTGATTTTTATTTTTTCGATAATTTTTAATCGTTACTTTATGATCTTTATTTTTTCGATCATTTTTAATCGTTATTTTATGATTTTTATTTTTTCGATCATTTTTAATCGTTATTTCGTGATTTTTATTTTTTCGATCATCTTTAATCGTTATGTTATGATTTTTATTTTTTCGATCATTTTTAATCGTTACTTTATGATTTTTATTTTTTTGATCATTTTTAATCGTCATACTATGATTTTTATTTTTTCGATCATTTTTAATCGTTATACTATGATTTTAATTTTTTCGATCAAAAATAGAAGTTATTCTTAGCTCTTTAATGTGTAAACCGAATGTGCACCGATTTGACTTAAAAAAGAGTTTTACAAGGCATGCATATGTATACTAGGATGGTCCAAAAACAGTAAAGTCGGAATTGTAATGCTCTCACCCCCTAGGATTGTTCTATAACGAACAAAGTATACCCCTATTTGTATACCTTTCATGAGCATGAAAGGGTATTATAACTTTGGTCCGATGTTTGTAAGTACCACAATTAGAAGAGATAGACCCATTGAAATGTATACTTAAATGATCAGAACGTCGAGCTTAGTCGATTTAGCCATGTCCGTCTGTCCGTCTGTTTGTATGCAATCTAGTCTCTCAGTTTTCGAGATATCCGGATGAAATTTGTTAGGTGGGTGTATTTTTATAATGCACTAATCAATTGTAGGAACCGGAAGAATCGGACCACTATAACTTATAGCTCCCATACAACTGATTGTTCAGATATGAGATTTTTCGCTATAACTCCTCCAGTTAAGCAGTTAGGAACATGAAATTTGCAATACTTCCGCCCATTATCAACAGAATACTTACAGTGAAAATTATTAAATTCAACCTTGAGCATTAGTGATTGTGATTCCGAATGTCAATCGAATCGGGAATTGCAATCTTTAAAATTGAAATGGTGTATCGGTCGGAATCAAGGGAATTCATCAATTTCTTAACTGCGAGTCGCGTACCGTTGCGGAGTTTTAGCTGATTAATATTCCGCAACGTGATAATTGGCACACCTATTTTCAATTCAGTATGTGGGGTCATCCCTGGAAGATCAATCGAGTTCAAAAATTCCGTTGGATAATTAACTGATTCGTCTTCTTCCACAACGGTGTTTATCGACGCATATGTTATTGTTTAAGCGACTTATGCATTTCCCGCTTAAACAAAGAACAACGAACACACAGACGCACTTGTTTTTAAAGGTACCTCGCTCATGTTTAATTGGGTATGCATTTTTTATGCAATTCTCAAATATCTCTTCGCTGAACTTAGTGAAGTGATAAGTCGCTGGCATTTTCAGCTATGGTCAACGCTAACCCAGCTTGGCTATAACACGGTGCTTTGAGCATCACCCACACTCCACTCCCGGAGTAATTT
>NW_016158773.1:33609-44599 GCF_001687245.7 Rhagoletis zephyria
TTTTACATTTTTGAGTTATCGAAATTTATCGAGCCATCGAATTTCACAGTTATCGAAATTGGTCGAGTTAAAGAATTTTGTTGAGTTATCGAATTTTAGTGTTCTTGAAATTCATCGAACTATCGATATGTATCAAATCATCGAAATCGATAAACTTGAATGTATCGGGTCAGTTCCAAGTCCTGCCGAAGTCCTCCAAAGACCTTCTCAGATAAAAAAAAACATTAGTTACGTTTTAGCAAAAGATTTTCCGGTTAGTTAATTTGTACCGTATAAGTATTGCTACGTGTTAAGTTAGAAAACCTCTCCAAGGCTTCTAAAACTAGAAAAACTGTCGAATTTCGACAGTAACTGGAACTCTAGTTTAGTTAAATTTTCAACAGGTAACAACCCTCCTCAAAAATATATTCGGCTGTAAGCTTTCTTAAAACTCTAAAGTTTAATACCCACATTGCAATAATTCATTTATTTTATCAATTTGACTGAGTTAAAATTTTCAAATAGGTGGCAACCCTCCTCAAAAATATTTCCAGCAGTTATCTTTCATAAACCTCTTTAATTGAATATCTATGTTGTAATATATCCTTTAGTTTATCAATTAAATTGCGCTAAATTTTTTAACAGGTGGCAATCATCCTTTAAAATATTTTCGCCTGTGACCCTCTTTTAAACTCTTTAGTTTTATACCCACAGTGCAATATTTCATTTACTTTATCAATTTAACTGGGTTAAAACTTTAAAATAGGCGGCAACCCTCCTAAAAAATATTTCCAGCAGTTACCTTTCTTAAACCTCTTTAATTTAATATCTATATTGTAATATATCACTACATTTATCAATTAAATTGCGCAAAATTTTTTAACAGGTGGCAACCCTCCTTTAAAATATTTTCGACTGTAAGCCTTCTTAAAACTCTTTAGTTTGACACCCACATGGCAATATTTTATTTATTTTATCAATTTGACTGAGCTAAAATTTTCAAATAGGTGGCAACACTCCTCAAAAATTATTCTAGCAGTTATCTTTCTTAACCCTCTTTAATTTGATACCAATATTGTAATATTTCATTTATTTCATCAGTGTAATTTAGTTAAACTTTTAAACAGGTGGCAACCCTAATCATACATATTTTCGGCTGCAAGCCCTCTTAACACTCTTTAATTTGATACCCACATTGCAATATTTCATTTACTTAATCAACTTAACTGAGTTAAAATTCTCAAATAGGTGGCAACCCCCGTCAAAAATATTTCCTGCAGCTATCTTTCTTAAACCTCTTTAATGTGATACCCATATTGCAATAATTTATTTATTTTATCAATATATTTGGGTTTAAAAATTTTCAAATAGGTGGCAACCCTCCAATTTTTTGCGATATCATTGGTTCTGGTATTATACCGAACAATACAAAAAAAATTATTTAAATCAATTCAGCCGTTCTCGAGTTTTGACGACCGTGACATACGAACACAACATTTTTATTAATATAGATTGCACGGCTTGTATAGCATATACGTTTAATACAAATATGGAAAGATAAGAATCACTTTTATTTAACATTGAATTACTTACATTTTTCGGCAACACTTTTTTAAATTAAGACATTTATTTACAAGTACATATGTATATATGCACATCCTTGCCTCATTTTTAGTTAAACAATATCTCATTGTCAAAAGCCTGCAAAGCGTTGTCAAATAGAGATTTCGGCTATTTGAAACTTTGGAGCGCTTCAAGCAAGTGAAGTCAAGCTGCCATTTGGCCAACTTTCATACATTTTAGTAGAGCTCAAAAACTGTTTGACAATTTTCAAAGCGAAGCAAGCAAAGCAAGCCTACATTGGGCCAATGCCTTTAGGGGGTGAGAGCATTACAATTCCGACTTTACTGTGTACATAAGCATGCCTTGTAAAACTTTTTTTTTAAGTCAAATCTGTGCACATTCGGTTTACACATTAAAAAACTAAGAATAACTTCTATTTTTGATCGAAAAAATTAAAATCATAGTATAACGATTAAAAATGATCGAAAAAATAAAAATCATAGTATGACGATTAAAAATGATCAAAAAAATAAAAGTCATAAAGTAACGATTAAAAATGATCGAAAAAATAAAAATCATAACATAACGATTAAAGAAGATCGAAAAAATAAAAATCACGAAATAACGATTAAAAATGATCGAAAAATTAAAAACCATAAAATAACGATTATTTTTGATCAAAAATATAAAAATCATAAAATACCGATTAAAAATGATTGAAAAAATAAAAATCAAAGAATAACGATTATTTTTGATTAAAAAAATATAAATCATAAAATAACGATTATACAATGATTTTTAAATAAAAATCCTTCATGATAACGATTATCTTCGGTCCCTGCCAATTAGAGGTCCCGCATGGGCATGTGTATATTTTTAAAAAATCTTAAAAAAAAAAATTTTAAATGCTATAATCACTTTTTTAAAGGTAGAAAAGGCAAAAAAGACTAATATCTTAAAAAAGGCAAAAAAAGGCAACATCAAATGTGTATATATGGAATCAGGGAAAGCTAAATCGTGGACATTCTTAATCAAATATACTATATCTCTTTAGCAGAAAAAAAGGCAATTTCCATAAAATCCGTTCCCTGGTCATAAACATTAGGGTGTCCGTTATTTACAAAGTTAGTTTTTTTAGGTTTATGACCTAAAAAAAATTATCAGACTCAAATAAGTCCTTAATATTCATATTAAATGCTGCCACAAAGACGATGAATTTCCTATTTAAAGAACATGGAATTTTTGCACATTTAAAATTTATTTTTTTTTCTCCGGCGCAAATTGAAATTAATCGATAAAACGTATATATGTTATAGGAAATTAAAGTCTATACAAAAAAGCTGTCATATGATTTTTCGATAAATTCACTTGTTTAAAAGTCATTCAAAGTTAAATTGGAGATTATAGTAACTTTTTAAATTTTTTCACTCTGACCGGAAAATTACTTTTATTTATATAAATGTGAATATTTTATCGCTGAAAATATTAAATTTTATTTATGTTATATGTAAAATTATGATGGAATATCCAGACATCTGGAAAATAATGCGACTAATAGTTTAAGTTGTTCAAAATTTTGCAATTTATTGGGAAAAATGTGACAAATTAAATATAGTTTTTGAAATAAAATTGATTTATGAAATTTATTTTAATAAACATTCCTTGGTGACCTAGGACCTTTTATATTCACTTACAATTTGAATGACATACTGTTTCTGATCTTCATGCTTAGCTACTGTATTGATATATTCTTCAGTCAGTTTGACAGCTCTCTCTGCCGTATCATTGACTACTCGAAGGTGTTTAACAACTTCCAAGCCTCTCAAATTTTTTCTCAAGTTTTTTGCGCATCTCTGTAGTCGGTATAAAGTTTAATTAATTTTGCTATACACCGTGAATTTTCTTGAGTGGGAATTTCTGCTTTTTCCCAAATTTTTTTAACTTCAGACACAACAATTGAACAGCTGTCATTTACAGATTTGTTAAGATCTCTTATATGATGAAATAATAATTGCAGAGCTTCTTTATTTGTTGGTAATTTTTTTTCATTAATGGTATCTATTGTTTTATCGATTAGAAGTATTTTTTTTCTCAGATCCATAGTTGATTGTTACTCATCAAATTCAATAAAATAATAAAAATTTTAGGTTATAACCGGTTACAAAATTGTTAGTATATTTTATAGTGTTTGGTATAAGTTCAATTGACACATTTATATTTCAAAATTCTCACTGATAATAATTTTGTACATCGCTGATCGCACATAATAATATAAATTACTGATGATAATCAAAACAACTTCCACAACGTTATACTATAGAAATTTGTGCATGACCACTAACAACCAAAGAGTATAGGATGGAGGAGAAGCAGCCAATGAATTAATAAAAAAGTACTGCTGAATAAGTTTCAGCACCTCCACAGGGTAAGGCATTCAATAAAATCTCAAATTGGCGCCACAATTCGATTTGAAAAATTTTATGTATAATGATGATAAAAAGCGAAATAAAGATAACAAGTTCATTTGCCTTCTTTGTATTAATTAATAATCATAAACAAAATAAAAAAATAATACATATTTGTATATAAATAAAAATAATTTTCCGGTCAGAGTGAAAAAATTTAAAAAGTTACTATAATCTCAACTTTAACTTTGAATAACTTTTAAACCAGTGAATTTATCGAAAAATCATATGACAGCTTTTTTGTATAGACTTTAATTTCCTATAAAATATATACGTTTTAACGATTAATTTCAATTTGCCCCGGAGAAAAAAAATTAAATGCAAAATGTGCAAAAATTCCATGTTATTTAAACAGGAAATTCATCGTCTTTGTGGCAGCATTTAATATGAATATTAAGGACTTATTTGAGTCTGATAATTTTTTTAGGTCAAAAACTAAAAATTAAGAGGGCGCCGCAAAAAAAAATAACTTGGTAAATAACGGACACCCCAATGTACATCGACATGTATGTGTATGAATGTGAATTCCCTAATTTTTCCGTTATTGACAATAATAAAAAGCAGTGGTATAAAACCAAACAGCATTTTTTGTACAATATTTTCTAACTTGATACTTAGATACTTAAAAAAAATTTGATATACATTTGATCCAATTTTGTTTTTTTTGATACATTTTTTTGCTAAATATTGTATATAGCAAGAATCTTCGATTTTTATGGGTTTGGTTATATCGCAAACAATATTCGTATACAAACAAAAATAGCAAAAAACAAGTAAGAAAGTCTAAGTTCGGGTGGAGCCGAACATTAAATACCCGGCGCAAGTATTAAATATATGTTTTTTCACCTTTCCGAAAGCTACCGCTAGATGGTAAGCCGGGGTGTATCAATTTTGAGTAAATTAGCGTCCTTCAATTTCGAAATATTGAAGTTTCAAGCATTTCTGAAATTTACCGTTATATGAGAATCGGCCGTTATTTTAGTCCGATTTCAATAATTTTCAACGTTTTGCTTATATGTGGCAAGCACAATAACCATACCGAGTTTGGTACAAATTGGTAGAACGGTTACCGATATACATATATGTGATCATAAGTGGGCGGTGCCACGCCCATTTTCCAAAATTTTACCATAAACGTATTTCTTGGTAAAGAATTGTTGCAAGCATCAATTTTGAATAAATTAGCTTTAATATTTACTGATTTATCGAAGATTTTGTATTTCTCTAAATTACCGTTATATGGGATGTGGGCGTGGTATATTTTCGGCCATTCAGTATGCTGTATCAAGGTCAACAACTGCCAAGGCCAACAACTGTGCCAAGTTTGGAAGAAATTGGTGCAGCGGTTACCAAGATATACACATGTAACCATAAGTGGGCGTGGCTACGCCCATTTTCCAAAAATTTTTAATATTCTTATTTTTCGTCTTAAAATTATTACAAATATCAATTTTGAGTGAATTGTCTTCAGTAGCTACTAAAATATCGTATTTTCGTATTTCTGGAAATTACCGTTATATGGGAAGTGGGCGTGGTTACTGTCCGATTTCGCCCATTTTCAATACCAACCTACCTTGGATTAACAGAAACCTACATACCAAATTTCGTTGAGATATCTCAATTTTTGCTCGAGTTATCGTGTACACGGACGGACGGACAGACGGACGGACAGACAGACATGGCTTAATCGATTTCTCTTTTCATTCTGATCATTTATGTATACATTTATCTATATCTATCTCGATTCGTTTTGGCTGTTACAAACAACCGTTATGTGAACAAAATTAATATACTCTTGTGCACAAGTGCGCTCGGGTATAAAAAAATTTACTTGAAAAACATTGTGAATATAAAAAAAATTACCAAGGGGCCATTTGAGTCACAGTATTTGTCTATAATAACTCCAGTTGAAATTTCGTTTTTGCCTTTAGTTTCATCACGTTCGCTTTTGGTTGAAGGAAACCGAGAATATGCTATTAATGGATCTCAAATATTATATAATATTATAAAATATTTTTTATTGAAATAACTAAAAAATTGCACAAAACTATAGTTTTTATAACTAAAAAAAAGTTATTGGTAGATATTTTCCAGATTAACGGCCAATAAAATCAATGAAAAACACACAGTTGATCTAAGCTGTAGGCATTTTTTGGCAATAAGCTGATTGTATTTTTACATACATAGGAGACTGTACGATCATCGAAATGGAAGAAATAATAAGATACCAAGTTCAACGGAGGCTAATTATACACTCTCAGTGATTTGGTGATATAGAACTAACTGTCTAACATGGCAGCGCTGATCCGGATCAACTCGTTAATTGCGATTTATCTCGAGAGCTGACTGTAGTAGATCCGAATTAAGTCCTGCATATAATCTTAAAAACTAATGCGGATCAGAGGAATTTCCGATGACAACACTGGCCAAAACGGCCACCTTTTGTCTATTGCTCAAGTAAGCAAACTAAGCAGGCGGGTTTGGGATCCGCGGTAGCCGACTAGTGAGAGCTGAGTACTACGATTCCGTAGAACTCAGGTTCGATCCTAGGTTCGGGCGGTTTTAAACATTTTTGTATTTCCTTTTATTTATATATTTTATATTATTTAATTCTATTTTTTTTGTGCTTGTTTCACTTTATTTCGTATTATTTATTTTATTATTAGTTAATCTAAATAGAGTTTATTTTTATTAAAAAAGTTGACAACAACTAACTAAAAACAACAATCGACTGACCGTGGGAATCGAACCCACGACCTCGCGTCTCGTTAATCAGCATTACTGCCGTACAATTTTGATCAGATCAACTTCTTAATCCCGATCAGCTGAGCTGAGAGCTGAGTACTACGATTCCGTAGGACTCAGGTTCGATCCTAGGTTCGGGCGGTTTCAAAAATGTTTGTATTTCCTTTTATTTGTATATTTTATATTATTTAATTATATTTTTTTCTGCTTGTTTCACTTCATTTCGTATTATTTATTTCATTATTAGTTAATCTAAATAGAGTTAATTTTTTTTTTTAAAGTTAACAACAACTAACTAAAAACAACAATCGACTGACCGTGGGAATCGAACCCACGACCTCGCGTCTCGTTAATCAGCATTACTGCCGTACAATTTTGATAAGATCAACTTCTTAATCCCGATCAACGTTGCTGCCTGTCTACGCTTTAGCTTGCGATTGTCGTTTTGTCATATCGTTAACTCCCCTTTACGACTCCTCCAATCGTTATTTCGTGTGTATACGTAAATTTTTTTAACTATACATACATATACCCAATGTGCATATTATATTAGCTTCACATCCTGCTCTTAAGACAAATATTTTTAAATTTTGGAGTTTGATTATTATATTTGTATATAGTGAAATTTTCTTTCAATTGCTATGCATTGTATACGTATTCAAAATGGCCCTTTTTTAAGCTCTACACAGGAATTTTCGTTATCAAATTTGTTTGGAAGGTTTTAAATTTAAAAACGGTTTTGATTCGTATGTGAATAAACTAAACGCTTAAGAGTTCGGTTTACCACTACTGACTATTTATTTTACTGCAATGTTCTTACAGGCTAACCTAATATTCAGGCACGCCGCCAATTTACTGTCAAATATTTCTCATGCGCATATAACTTGTATGGCACCAACAGAAATTGAACGGGGTGCGTATGAAGCTAACTCAATTTCTAATTTTTGTTCTGCGTGACATTTTGGTTTGACGTTTCGCTCAATGAAATCAAATGCAAAGGCACGCAAGCCAGTTTCGGGTGACGCAATCATCAAAAAAAAGTTAATAACAATAACTCTTGTAAAACTTCGAATTTTGCAAACTTGCTCAAATTATATTTTTTTTATTGTTGTTAACCTAATAAAGTGATTTGTGCGAAAAAATCTCGACCGTCCAATTTTGGGTGGCCCCCTTGAGAGATCTTCACTCATATAAACGCGATTTAAAAATTGGTTAAAAATAATGAAAAGCATTAATTTTTTTGTGACATAATTTGCCGTTTTGTTTTGTGCACTAAAACTGTTTTTGATTTTGTCGTTTAATTTTGATAAGGATGCTTCTTAATTTTTTGAATTTTAACCATGGTGATTATTAGACCGGGAGCTAGCGACAGTTTATCGTCGATAAAAGTATTTTATCGTCGATAAAAGTATGATAAGATTTTCAATATAAACACGTAAATCACTAATACCCAGTTAGCGGGACAACCCCTTCCTAGGGCATTAACATTGTGTAATAACAAATTTAAAAATAACCTTATTTTGTCGCCTTTGGCCTTTTGTGGGGTTATCAATTAACATTGGACGATGTCAAAAATTGACCACTTACAGTTATTTAGCGGGACAATTTACCGCTTACAAGCGCGCAAAAATGTCAAAATTTTGGCGAAAATCGACCTATGACATCGCACTTTAAATTTATCATGGACATGGAGTAACGCATTATACATGTAAAAATAATGTGCTTACATCGCATCCGCGGCACAAACCTATTGTAAGTGTTCGACAAAGTCGCCGCCGTACGGTGCTTCCCTTCCATATAAAATGTGGGCAAAAATAGAATTATGGACGGATTTAAATGAAAATTCGCTTCTTAATAAAATTGAGGACGTTAAATTGATAAGTGCAATTTGTTTTTCGATAACTCTCAACTTTCACTGTAAATGCGGTTTCAAGTTGACAGTTTGGGTTCTTGTGGCATTTTCATACTAGGTATGTACATTTGCGTGGGCCGAAAATCCGCTTTTTTAGAATTTTGATTGGTAATAGCAAAAATATGGTTCATTATGCTCTAAAAAATATCTTTGTGAAGTGTTAAAATTTTTGGTTAATATCCTAGACTCGCCCAAGTCCATCAAAGTTCAAGTTCTAAAAAAATTTTTTTCTTAGCTAACTTCGGTTCTCTACAAAAAAGGTCCATGTACCAAATTCTGTAGGACTAATACTTTAGAATATTAGTGCAATTTTAGCAAAAAAAGGTGTTAATTAATTTGTTTATTAATTTTTATTTTTTGAGCATATTGAACTTTGATGGACTTGGGCGAGCCCAGGATATTGACCAAAAAATTCCAAATTCCACACAGATTTTTTTTAAAGCATAATGAACCATATTTTTGCTATTACAAATCAAAATTCTAAAAAAGCGGATTTTCGGCCCACGCTAATGTACATATAGTACGTTCTATTTTCAAAAGTGAGATGTCAAATGACAGGACTTGGCCTGCAGATGTGCAATAAAGTTATATTTTTTTGTAAAGGCTTGCCACCTGTTACAAATTTTATTAAAATTATTTAATAAGTTAAATGAATTAGATATTACAATATGGGTGTCAATTGAAATGGTTTTGAAAATGCTTACTTCTAAACGACACGTAGATGGGTTGCCACAAATTCACTTTAATTAAGGGAATTAGGTATAATACCCAAAGGTATTTGTTGTCCATGTGGTCAAATCTGCACCGTAAAATTATTGTTTAAAAAACTAAAACCTCGCTATTATAATTTCCATTCGTACTGTCACCAGGTATGTAACTTGAGAATAGAAATCGCTGCTTCTTTTAGGCGCATCAATATTACATAGTTACATCCCGAGCTAATAAAAGGGAGGTAATAATAAAAAGCTTTCGCTTCAGATGCTAGGACCTACCGTTGATTTTTGTAAATTTATGTTCGAAAATTTTTTTATATGAAAAAAATGCGGAGCACCGTCAACAACACAAAATTGCCAAAAATCAACGGTAAGTCCAAGATACTTAAAATTTGCCCGGTACTTTACTAAAATTTGATAGGCTACAAAATTGAATACCAAAATTTTGTCTAAAGACGCTGATCAAGGAGAAATGTTGGTCAAACTTTGCAGAGTTTTCACAATTTTTGCACATAGTCTGAAATTTGAATTTATATGGTGTTTGTTAAGTAATCAGCTATACTTTCATACAAAAATGATAAACGTTAAATAAACTAAAGAAAAACAGCCAAAACTTACTAAAGCGTCGTGACCCAGTTTTTATTTGGTTCACTGTATGTGTATCTCGGTAAGCGATTTATCAATTTGTACCAAACTCAGTGTAATTATTGACCTTGGCATAAAAAGCTTTATGTAAGCGTAAAAAACGTTAAAACCATATCGTGAATTGCTTTAAAATATTCCACCACGTTGGATTTTGTATCCTATCAGCTGAAGGAACGCACACAAAAAATTTCAGACTTGTGCTCGCGACTTAAAACAAAATTGCCCATATAATTATATGAATTTTGGAAATAAAATTTTAAATTCGCAATCAGTTACTCCACGAGTTCTTAGGTATCAAGTTTCATTACAATCCATAGTTATTTTAAAAAAGTCATCGGTCATATTGGATCCACCATATTGAATTTTGAAAATTTAATACCAGTTCCGAAATCACCGACGACGAATACCCCTGGATACCAAGTTTCAAAACAATAAATAATTTTTTTAAAAAAGTGGCCCACAATATTTGATCCGCCATTTTGAATTTTCAAAAATTTATTATATATTTCGAAATAAGTGATAACGAAAACCCCTAAATACCAACTTCCACTGAAATATGTCGAATATATATTGAGTAAATACTTCCGTCGTCCTATATTCTCGATTCGTACCTACGCGCGGCGGAGACTTCGCCGAAAAACTAATAAGTAACCTCACCATTAGCATTTACTACCAAAATGTGAGAGGTTTGAACACAAAGCTATCAAGGTTACACTTGCAGTCCTATGATTTTGACTTCAAAGTACTAGTGTTTACTGAAACCTGGCTCAAGCCGAATGTGTAACTCCGAAATTTTGTGTCCTAAGTATGAAGTGTTTCGTAACGACCGTTTAAATAAAAAAGGTGGAGGCGTCTTAATAGCTGTCCAGACTGACCTTTCATCTGAAAAAAATGAGTTCACTGACACCGATGAAGTTGAATTCCTCTGCGTTCGAATAAGATATCATTCTATTAGCGTTTATCTTGTT
>NW_016158773.1:44624-50011 GCF_001687245.7 Rhagoletis zephyria
TCTTTCAGACCTTAGTCTTTACCAGATCAACTCTATTAGTAATAACTTAGGTAAATGTCTGGATTTAGTTTTTGTGGACGATGTTTCCAACGTCACAATAGCCCCTAGCTATGCTTTGATTACCCCTGTTGATTCTCACCACCCACCACTAGAATTGTCCTTGATAAATTCACGCAACTCATGTTGCTTTACCAGTAAAAAATCAAGAGCGGAGCGTCACTCATTTAAAACAGCAGATTATAGTAAACTTAGGTTCGAGATATCGAAGATAACTTGGCCCAGTATGATGGGAATGCTGAAGATAGTGCCTTACATTTTAGCAATTCCTTACGCCATATTTTCAGTAAAATCATTCCTCTTGTTAAGGAAGCTAACGAAACGTCTAACGCTCAGTGGTTTACTGGCGAATTAAAACGCTTAAAAAATCAAAAATCCAAAGCATTTAAGCTTTTTAAAAAGATCTGGCTTGTCTTCTCACTACTCCGCGTACTCCATTCTTAGGCATAAATACAATGTATAGAACAGAAAGTGTTACAATAGTTATATTAACAGGGTTCGACTCAATATAGTGTCTAATCCCAAATCGTTTTACGCATTTGTGAACACTAAGCGTAAGACTAACGGTTATCCCTCAACATTGAAGTTAAATGACTTAGTTTCCAGTGACGAAAATATTATTGCCGATATGTTTGCTGGTTTCTTCGAGTCAAACTACTCTGCCAGTTNCTAATCCCAAATCGTTTTACGCCTTTGTGAACACAAAGCGTAAGACTAACGGTTATCCCTCAACATTGAAGTTAAATGACTTAGTCTCCAGTGACGAGAATATTGTTGCCGATATGTTTGCTGGTTTCTTCGAGTCAAACTACTCTGCCTGTTCTACATCTTCTCAACTTAATTCGAATCTATATAGCTCCCATTCTTTCTGCCATCATTTGATTGTATCCGAATTCCATCGATATTTGCTGCGCACGTCCTCATTCATTTGAATTGTTTGAAAATTTCATATACAGCTGGCCCAGACGGTATACCCACAAGTGTTCTTAAAAGTTGTGCAGAGTATTTGTATAAGCCTCTGGCAAATATTTTTAATGCTTCCCTAAAACAGGGTGTCTTCCCATCTTCCTGGAAGGATTCGTTTATCTTGCCACTTTATAAAAATGGAAGTAGGACTAACATCGTAAAATAAGTAAATAGAGGCATTGCGAACCTTTGTGCTACTCCTAAAGTTTTTGAGGCAATCGTTACGGAAGAACTATCTCACTCTATTACTTCTGCTATTGATCTATCGCAACACGGTTTTTGCAAAGGTAAATAAACTGCATCCAATCTTCTTGAATTCACTACTTATGTGTCTAATGGGTTTAAAAACAATCTTCGAACGGACGTGATTTACACTGATTTCAGCAAGGCATTTGATAAAGTATCTCATTCAACCCTTATATATAAACTTGATCGAATTGGTTTCCCTCCTATTCTTCTCAGCTGGCTTTATTCTTACTTAGTGGATAGGAAACAAAGAGTAATTTTTAAAAATTGTACCTCCCGGCCAATACATGTCACGTCCGGCGTACCTCAGGGCAGCCATCTTGGCCCCGTCTTGTTTGTTTTATTTATAAATGACCTTCCTAAGGTGTTGAATTACTCGAAGTGCTTAATGTTCGCTGCTGATGTTAAGCTCTTTAAGTACATTAGTACTGCAGAAGATAGGGAGCATTTGCAAGCTGACCTAACCTGCATTTTCGAGTGGTGTGAAGCAAATTCCATGTCACTCAATTTGAAAAAGTGTAAATTCATGACCTTCTCTAGAAAATCATTCTACCCATATTCGTATATGACATCTGACCACAATGTTGAGCAAGTGACCAATTTCATTGACCTAGGTGTAACTATGGATCCGAAACTATAATTCAAGTCTCACATAAACTCCAGCGTGATTAGGGCTAGAGGACTGTTGGCTTTTCTTAAGCGCTGGGCCAAGGAGTTCAACGATCCTTATGTCACTAAAGTTCTCTTTACCTCTCTATTTATACCGATTTTGGAGTATGCATCTATAGTATGGAATCCTAGCTATCAAATTCATAGTGACAGGCTCGAATCAGTGCAGAAACAGTTCCTGTTATTTGCCCTCAAAAATTTATGTTGGGACTCGTCTAAAAATCTCCCACCCTACAAGGATCGCCTGAAGCTTATAGATTTGCCGACGCTTCAGAGTCGTGGAGAGATGCTTGCTGTTCTTTTTTTAATTAAATTAATGGACGGTATGGTCAGTAGTCCCTTATTACTGAGTGAGATAAATTTTTGTATTCCTACAAGACCCACGAGACATTTTAAGCCTATTGTGTTGAGTATTTGTAAATCAAACTTTGAAATGCATGATGCTTTTCGGTGTTTATGCCAAGATTTTATCAAGCATTATGATTGCTTANACTAATATCTGTAACCGTGAACTAAAAAATTACACAATATCTATGACTGCCTAGNAAAAATTACACAATATCTATGACTGCTTAGTACAATTGTAACGGCTTCGTATATTTCCGCGACCGCGTAGGACAATAGGAGCAGGGATCGGAAACTCGGCCTTTCCGACCTCGCCCAACAGTTCGTCTATAGCGCGGAGCGGAAACTAGGACTTTCCGCCTGCCTCACTTACAAAGTAATGACTACGGGAACATGGATCGGAAGCTCGGCCTTTCCGACCATGATCAACGGCCTGTAAACAGCGCGGAGCGGAAACTAGGTCTTTCCGCCCGCCGCACACAAAAGTAGACTGGAGACAAAGCCTCGACAGCAACCCAAATTGCTATTGTATATCATTATTATCTTTACAAGTTAATATTTATAATTATTTCACTCTGTAATGTATCATACATACTTAAATATCTAAATCTTTTTATCTCAATTGTCTGTAAGAAAACATTTTTCTGTAGACTAAATAAATAAATAAATAAATTACTTACAATAGGTTTGTCCCGCGGATGTGAAGCACATTATTTGTTCCATGTATAATGCGTTACTCCATGTCCATCATAAATTTAAAGTGCGATGTCAAAGGCCGATTTTCGCCAAAATTTGGACATTGTTACCTGCTTGTAAGCGGTACATTGTCCCGCTAAATAAGTGTAAGTGGTCAATTTTTGACATCGTCCAATGTTAATTGATAACCACACAAAAGGCCAACGACGATAAAGTAAGGTTATTTTTTATTTTTTTATTACACAATGTTAACCCTCCTGACACCAAAAGGTCTCACGGTGCGATGTAAGTGTTGTTGTTTGTTAATCTACAGATGCAAATCTAAGTCCCCGATATGTTGTCGTTGACGATAAAATGGGCACATTTTCACTGTCGCTAGCTCCCGGACTACAAGTTCCAGTATTCTTCCAAACACACTTCCAGGGATATGTGGCAAGAAAAAGTCAATTTGTACGGGAAGTGCCACGCCCCTTTTTCATATGTCCCTAATTTTCTTCCATGAGTTTGGAATTGATTTCATATACCCCGGTACCAAGTCCCAGTACCCTACCATGAACACCTCTAGAGATACGCAGTACAAAATAATAAATTTTTACGGGAGGTACCACGCCCCCTTTTCGAATAACGCAATATTTTCTCCTTGAGTAAGGAATTGATTTTGTATACATACCTCGGTGCCAAGTTCCAGTCCTCTGCAATAAACACCACCAGAGATATGCAGCATAGAAAAATCAATATGCATGATTTGCATGGGAGTTGCCACACCATCTTGTCCAATAACTCTCATTTTTCTCCATGAGTATGGGATTAGTTTCACATACATACATACATATCAGGGATGTTGCGAATATTTGCATTCGCATTCGTTATGCGAATGATTCGCATCATTTTACACATTCGCATCAAATGATACGAATGTTTTGCGAATACGAATGTGTACATGAGCATAGAGTCCACTCTAATCTTGTTGAAATGGCTCTAAGTCTGTCTAACCAGGGTGCGGACAATAACCGGTGTTGAGACAGTTTCTCTACGGAACGAAAGTGCCTTGATTATCTTAGAATTTTGAACGAAAAATTACGCCAGCTGGATGTGAGTTCAAGTTTTATTTTGCATAGTTTCAACACATGAAATTATACTCATATGTATGTATGTAAAAATTCCTATTACGCATATAAACTTAAATTAAATCAGTTTGCGGAATATGATATCTTTAAATTATACATACTTTAAGGTATGACAACCAGGACGTTTCACGAGATTTTTATTATTTGCTTTTAATAATAATCCCAACGGTTTTTACCCTCCATTCCCGCCCATCCGCACGAGGCGCGCAGTCCGCATGACGTACGGAACCAGTATTTTCAATTTATGCGCCGAGTCATGATAGGCAGGAGTTTGTTAAGTATCGAGATCTAAAACTGTTCAGCTACAGAACTAAATTCATCAGCCGATTTTATGTCTTCATTAACCGGCTTCCAAAAGAGGAGGAGGTTATCAGTTCGTCGGAATATTTTTTTAATTTATTTTTTTTATTATTATTTTTTTTTTATGTATGTTACCGCATAACTTTGGACAACGCCAACCGATTTCGATAATTTTTGCATCAGAAGGGTAGTGTCTCAGAGGTGGTCCCATACTAATCTGGTTAAAATCCGATCAGTGGATCATGAGATATATATATATATTTTTTTTATATATGAGAGTTGAAGTCAATTTTTTTTTTTTTGCTAAAAATTACTTGTTTTAATGATTCATTTATTGATAGAGGACAGTATAGATTTCTTAATGCTGAAAAGCGGATCTGATATATCAAACGTGCTGGAATGAGAGTTAAAATCCTGGCATAAGCAACGGAGTGGGTCGTGCAATTCAAAATTAGTTTTACAAGCTTTCAGAAATAGGGGACAAAAGTGTCTTGATACCCGGGAGGGAACATTAAGGCTAACTTTGCCCAGAAAAAGCGGGCTTGAAATTGAGCCTGTTAGTATTTTAACTATAAAAATTGTAAATTGTAATTGATTAATAAATTTTAATCGGCTCGTATAAGGTGGAAGGTTATNAAAGTGTAGGAAGATTAATAAGTTTTAATCGGCTCGTATAAGGTGGAAGGTTATATTGAGAATCCCAACGGAAATTTCTTAAAGCAAAAAGTAGGAATTGTTTTTGAATTGATTCTATCTTGTCTGAGTAAATTTGATACCTTGGATTCCAAACCACCGCACCGTATTCCAGAATTGGCCTAACTAATGTTGTAAACAGGGCTTTAGTTATATAAGGGTCACACAATTCTTTTGACCATCGTTTCACAAATGCAAGTACACCTTTAGCCTTGTTGACTGTCACATTAATATGAAGACGAAAATTAAGCTTAGGATCCATTGTGATACCAAGGTCCACAAAATTGT
>NW_016158773.1:50036-50129 GCF_001687245.7 Rhagoletis zephyria
ATTTATAAAGCTTTACATCATCTGCATACATTAAAATTTTGGAAAATTTTAAATCTGTAGGAATATCGTTTATAAGAAGCAAGAACAGAATCG
>NW_016158773.1:50154-83059 GCF_001687245.7 Rhagoletis zephyria
GGATCTAATAGATGGTATTCTAGTACCAAATTCCTCTCGTGATCTCTTCAATCATTTTTTGAATGATCTTTCAGACCTTAGTCTTTACCAGATCAACTCTATTAGTAATAACTTAGGTAAATGTCTGGATTTAGTTTTTGTGGACGACGTTTCCAACGTCACAATAGCCCCTAGCTATGCTTTGATTACCCCTGTTGATTCTCACCACCCACCACTAGAATTGTCCTTGATAAATTCACGCAACTCATGTTGCTTTACCAGTAAAAAATCAAGAGCGGAGCGTCACTCATTTAAAACAGCAGATTATAGTAAACTTAGGTTCGAGATATCGAAGATAACTTGGCCCAGTATGATGGGAATGCTGAAGATAGTGCCTTACATTTTAGCAATTCCTTACGCCATATTTTCAGTAAAATCATTCCTCTTGTTAAGGAAGCTAACGAACGTCTAACGCTCAGTGGTTTACTGGCGAATTAAAACGCTTAAAAAATCAAAAATCCAAAGCATTTAAGCTTTTTAAAAAGATCTGGCTTGTCTTCTCACTACTCCGCGTACTCCATTCTTAGGCATAAATACAATGTATAGAACAGAAAGTGTTACAATAGTTATATTAACAGGGTTCGACTCAATATAGTGTCTAATCCCAAATCGTTTTACGCCTTTGTGAACACAAAGCGTAAGACTAACGGTTATCCCTCAACATTGAAGTTAAATGACTTAGTCTCCAGTGACGAGAATATTGTTGCCGATATGTTTGCTGGTTTCTTCGAGTCAAACTACTCTGCCTGTTCTACATCTTCTCAACTTAATTCGAATCTATATAGCTCCCATTCTTTCTGCCATCATTTGATTGTATCCGAATTCCATCGATATTTGCTGCGCACGTCCTCATTCATTTGAATTGTTTGAAAATTTCATATACAGCTGGCCCAGACGGTATACCCAAAAGTGTTCTTAAAAGTTGTGCAGAGTATTTGTATAAGCCTCTGACAAATATTTTTAATGCTTCCCTAAAACAGGGTGTCTTCCCATCTTCCTGGAAGGATTCGTTTATCTTGCCACTTTATAAAAATGGAAGTAGGACTAACATCGTAAAATAAGTAAATAGAGGCATTGCGAACCTTTGTGCTACTCCTAAAGTTTTTGAGGCAATCGTTACGGAAGAACTATCTCACTCTATTACTTCTGCTATTGATCTATCGCAACACGGTTTTTGCAAAGGTAAATAAACTGCATCCAATCTTCTTGAATTCACTACTTATGTGTCTAATGGGTTTAAAAACAATCTTCGAACGGACGTGATTTACACTGATTTCAGCAAGGCATTTGATAAAGTATCTCATTCAACCCTTATATATAAACTTGATCGAATTGGTTTCCCTCCTATTCTTCTCAGCTGGCTTTATTCTTACTTAGTGGATAGGAAACAAAGAGTAATTTTTAAAAATTGTACCTCCCGGCCAATACATGTCACGTCCGGCGTACCTCAGGGCAGCCATCTTGGCCCCGTCTTGTTTGTTTTATTTATAAATGACCTTCCTAAGGTGTTGAATTACTCGAAGTGCTTAATGTTCGCTGCTGATGTTAAGCTCTTTAAGTACATTAGTACTGCAGAAGATAGGGAGCATTTGCAAGCTGACCTAACCTGCATTTTCGAGTGGTGTGAAGCAAATTCCATGTCACTCAATTTGAAAAAGTGTAAATTCATGACCTTCTCTAGAAAATCATTCTACCCATATTCGTATATGACATCTGACCACAATGTTGAGCAAGTGACCAATTTCATTGACCTAGGTGTAACTATGGATCCGAAACTATAATTCAAGTCTCACATAAACTCCAGCGTGATTAGGGCTAGAGGACTGTTGGCTTTTCTTAAGCGCTGGGCCAAGGAGTTCAACGATCCTTATGTCACTAAAGTTCTCTTTACCTCTCTATTTATACCGATTTTGGAGTATGCATCTATAGTATGGAATCCTAGTTATCAAATTCATAGTGACAGGCTCGAAGCAGTGCAGAAACAGTTCCTGTTATTTGCCCTCAAAAATTTATGTTGGGACTCGTCTAAAAATAACCCACCCTACAAGGATCGCCTGAAGCTTATAGATTTGCCGACGCTTCAGAGTCGTGGAGAGATGCTTGCTGTTCTTTTTTTAATTAAATTAATGGACGGTATGGTCAGTAGTCCCTTATTACTGAGTGAGATAAATTTTTGTATTCCTACAAGACCCACGAGACATTTTAAGCCTATTGTGTTGAGTATTTGTAAATCAAACTTTGAAATGCATGATGCTTTTCGGTGTTTATGCCAAGATTTTATCAAGCATTATGATTGCTTAGACACATCTGAATCGCTTTTTGTAATAAATAAAACTTTGCTCAACAAGTTAACTAAATAAACTAATATCTGTAACCGTGAACTAAAAAATTACACAATATCTATGACTGCCTAGTATAATTGTAACGGCTTCGTATATTTCCGCGACCGCGTAGGACAATACGAGCAGGGATCGGAGACTCGGCCTTTCCGACCCCGCCCAACAGTTCGTCTATAGCGCGGAGCGGAAACTAGGACTTTCCGCCTGCCTCACTTACAAAGTAATGACTACGGGAACATGGATCGGAAGCTCGGCCTTTCCGACCATGATCAACGGCCTGTAAACAGCGCGGAGCGGAAACTAGGTCTTTCCGCCCGCCGCACACAAAAGTAGACTGGAGACAAAGCCTCGACAGCAACCCAAATTGCTATTGTATATCATTATTATCTTTACAAGTTAATATTTATAATTATTTCACTCTGTAATGTATCATACATACTTAAATATCTAAATCTTTTTATCTCAATTGTCTGTAAGAAAACATTTTTCTGTAGACTAAATAAATAAATAAATAAATTACTTACAATAGGTTTGTCCCGCGGATGTGAAGCACATTATTTGTTCCATGTATAATGCGTTACTCCATGTCCATCATAAATTTAAAGTGCGATGTCAAAGGCCGATTTTCGCCAAAATTTGGACATTGTTACCTGCTTGTAAGCGGTACATTGTCCCGCTAAATAAGTGTAAGTGGTCAATTTTTGACATCGTCCAATGTTAATTGATAACCACACAAAAGGCCAACGACGATAAAGTAAGGTTATTTTTTATTTTTTTATTACACAATGTTAACCCTCCTGACACCAAAAGGTCTCACGGTGCGATGTAAGTGTTGTTGTTTGTTAATCTACAGATGCAAATCTAAGTCCCCGATATGTTGTCGTTGACGATAAAATGGGCACATTTTCACTGTCGCTAGCTCCCGGACTACAAGTTCCAGTATTCTTCCAAACACACTTCCAGGGATATGTGGCAAGAAAAAGTCAATTTGTACGGGAAGTGCCACGCCCCTTTTTCATATGTCCCTAATTTTCTTCCATGAGTTTGGAATTGATTTCATATACCCCGGTACCAAGTCCCAGTACCCTACCATGAACACCTCTAGAGATACGCAGTACAAAATAATAAATTTTTACGGGAGGTACCACGCCCCCTTTTCGAATAACGCAATATTTTCTCCTTGAGTAAGGAATTGATTTTGTATACATACCTCGGTGCCAAGTTCCAGTCCTCTGCAATAAACACCACCAGAGATATGCAGCATAGAAAAATCAATATGCATGATTTGCATGGGAGTTGCCACACCATCTTGTCCAATAACTCTCATTTTTCTCCATGAGTATGGGATTAGTTTCACATACATACATACATATCAGGGATGTTGCGAATATTTGCATTCGCATTCGTTATGCGAATGATTCGCATCATTTTACACATTCGCATCAAATGATACGAATGTTTTGCGAATACGAATGTGTACATGAGCATAGAGTCCACTCTAATCTTGTTGAAATGGCTCTAAGTCTGTCTAACCAGGGTGCGGACAATAACCGGTGTTGAGACAGTTTCTCTACGGAACGAAAGTGCCTTGATTATCTTAGAATTTTGAACGAAAAATTACGCCAGCTGGATGTGAGTTCAAGTTTTATTTTGCATAGTTTCAACACATGAAATTATACTCATATGTATGTATGTAAAAATTCCTATTACGCATATAAACTTAAATTAAATCAGTTTGCGGAATATGATATCTTTAAATTATACATACTTTAAGGTATGACAACCAGGACGTTTCACGAGATTTTTATTATTTGCTTTTAATAATAATCCCAACGGTTTTTACCCTCCATTCCCGCCCATCCGCACGAGGCGCGCAGTCCGCATGACGTACGGAACCAGTATTTTCAATTTATGCGCCGAGTCATGATAGGCAGGAGTTTGTTAAGTATCGAGATCTAAAACTGTTCAGCTACAGAACTAAATTCATCAGCCGATTTTATGTCTTCATTAACCGGCTTCCAAAAGAGGAGGAGGTTATCAGTTCGTCGGAATATTTTTTTAATTTATTTTTTTTATTATTATTTTTTTTTTATGTATGTTACCGCATAACTTTGGACAACGCCAACCGATTTCGATAATTTTTGCATCAGAAGGGTAGTGTCTCAGAGGTGGTCCCATACTAATCTGGTTAAAATCCGATCAGTGGATCATGAGATATATATATATATTTTTTTTATATATGAGAGTTGAAGTCAATTTTTTTTTTTTTGCTAAAAATTACTTGTTTTAATGATTCATTTATTGATAGAGGACAGTATAGATTTCTTAATGCTGAAAAGCGGATCTGATATATCAAACGTGCTGGAATGAGAGTTAAAATCCTAGCATAAGCAACGGAGTGGGTCGTGCAATTCAAAATTAGTTTTACAAGCTTTCAGAAATAGGGGACAAAAGTGTCTTGATACCCGGGAGGGAACATTAAGGCTAACTTTGCCCAGAAAAAGCGGGCTTGAAATTGAGCCTGTTAGTATTTTAACTATAAAAATTGTAAATTGTAATTGATTAATAAATTTTAATCGGCTCGTATAAGGTGGAAGGTTATATTGAGAGTCCCAACGGAAATTTCTTAAAGCAAAAAGTAGGAATTGTTTTTGAATTGATTCTATCTTGTCTGAGTAAATTTGATACCTTGGATTCCAAACCACCGCACCGTATTCCAGAATTGGCCTAACTAATGTTGTAAACAGGGCTTTAGTTATATAAGGGTCACACAATTCTTTTGACCATCGTTTCACAAATGCAAGTACACCTTTAGCCTTGTTGACTGTCACATTAATATGAAGACGAAAATTAGCTTAGGATCCATTGTGATACCAAGGTCCACAAAATTGTATACCTGTTCCAGGTTATGGTTACCTATTGTATAAGAAGCGGGATGAACAGCTCTTCGCGAGAAGCACATTACTTTACATTTCTTAAGATTTAGAGGCATAAGATTTACTTGACACCAGTAAGCCATGCTGTCTAAGTCTGATTGTAGCAAAGACCTTTCTTTAATTGAAACGTACGATTTATAAAGCTTTACATCATCTGCATATATAAAAATTTCGGAAAATTGTATATCTGTAGAAATATCGTTTATAAAAAGCAAGAACAGAACCGGGCCTAGGTGGCTACCTTGAGGGACTCCTGAAGTAACATCAATGACGTCAGAGATAGTATTTTTAAACATTACCCTTTGTGATCTATCATAGAGGTATGAAGAGATCCAACGTAGAAAATTAGGTGGAAGACCAAGAAGATCAAGTTTATAGATGAACAACGAGTGGCACACTTTGTCAGATGCGTTACTGAAGTCAGTATATATAACATCAACAGTTATGCTTTCACTAAATGCTTTTGAGATACAGGATGTTAATTCAAGTAAATTTGTAGAAGTTGATTTGCCCTTGCGAAATCCATGTTGACTATATGAAATGCTAGAAGAGATAGAATGCGTCAACTGATTTGTTATAATTGCTTCAAATAATTTAGGAATTGCAGAAAGCTTAGCATTTCCCCAGTAGTTCTCCACTGAAGATCCGCTACCGCTTTTATGTAACGGGGTTATGAACGATTCCTTCCATATTGTTGGAAAAACGCCCTCTTTAAGAGACAAATTAAATAACGCTGTTAACGGCTCATAGAGATAATCAGCACATTTTATAAGAATACAAGTAGGGATCTTTTCAGGACCATAACTGAAGGACTGCTTTAAGGATTTCAGATAAACTACTACATCATCGGGAGATATTACTGGGATATTTATTGAATTCATTGGACATAGTTTAAAAGGATAGTCAATGTTAGCATGTGAGTTAATGGAATAATTGGATTTAAAAAACTGAGCGTACATGTCAGAAATTGTTTGATTATCACTACCCTGCGGTACGGGGGAGCGACTACAGGACTGCTGAATCGGTAGCTACCTAATAAATACCGTCAATTACCGACCGATTACTTGCAGTGTATTTCATCGATTACTTTTACAAGGCAATGTTCTAGGCGGTAGTCACCGTCGGCTCTCTCTGCACTACTGGGAGATACTAAAGTAGTCACTTGCGTGATTTATGGGCGCCCTCTGTCGTAGTTTCTCGCCCTCTGGTTCGACTCTGCACTACCATGTGCACTACCACGGGTTAATAGTACTGGAGGGTAGACGGTATTTTGATACTTCATGGCGGAAGGAAACCCACATACATTTCGCTTGGAGTTTACGAAGTCTTAAAATGATTTGGGGTTATATATTATACGCCGTTTAATTTAACACAACACTTTTTGTTTAATTCAAAAAACTTATGACGCAAAAGTGAGTATTTTACATAGTATGAGTGTAAACCGGTTTTTTTGTGTAATCTACTTTATGCACGAACTAACTAAAGTAGAATTGACGAATCAGTTGGCGCAATTATAGAACTCGTCTTAGGACTTGCGACAGAAGTTATTTTAATTTATCGATAAAAATGAAACTACTAGATTATTCTAGTAAAATGTAATATATTTTAGACAGTGGCGGCAACAACCGGCTTTTAGCTTCAGGCGCTAAAGGGTTAAGTAGTATATCAAGCAAAATTGATGGGCCTTCAACAAGTATTGCTCAAAGTCTTATAAGCAACCTAGAAATAATTTTAGGTTCCTCCAGGGAAAGCGAAGGCTCGGATGTAAGTAGAATCTGGAGACATTAAAAAATGTGAAATTAAAGCTCAATTGACGGCCTATCTTAAAGAAAAACGAGCTCATCTCGGTGAAAATCCTCTCGATTGGTGGAAAACTAAACTAAAATACGAAAAATTGACAGATCTGGCCCGCAAATATTTGAGCGCTCCACCCGCCAGTGTTCCAAATGAGCAATTGTTCAGTACAGCCTGCCTTATATACGAGCCTCTAAGAAATCGCCTGATGGGAGAAAAGGCAGCTAAATTATTTTTTTGAAATATAATATGCCCAGCAGTAAATCGCGCTAGTTCAGAACTAGCGCAGAACTAGCTCTTTAAGAGGACCCTGCAGTATATCGCTCTAGTTCAGAACTAGCGCAGAACTAACTCTTTAAGATGAGGTATTGGTTCTCTATCCATCCCAACGCAATGCTTTCAACTGTCTCTTTTTACATGGCGATGTCCTACGAAGTGGAATTTCCACCTCTGCAGAACTTTGGAACTAGTTCTGAACTGACACCATTTTCGGCAGTTCTGGGACAAAAAGTTCTTTATGAGAAACAATTTTAAATCTAGATTACTGGATATTTTTGTTTTTCTGAACTGTTTCCATTTTGCACAGATCTGCGACACTAAGTTCTTTTATGAAAAAAATTTAGATTACTCGATTTTTTGATATTTTTTCATTTTTTCTGATCTTTTACAAATTGCATTTTATTTAATTTTTTTATTCTTTTATTTTATTTATATTAAATTTGATCATTTTCGCTTCAATTTTTATTTTTAGCGGCACTTAACAATTTAAGCTTATTAAATCTGAAAATCACAACTGCCTCCACCGCGATTTGAACTCGCGACCAACGAAGTTAGAGTCGGAGGTCTTCCCGCTGAGCTATTTTAGTATTGTACGATAGGTGAGAATTTGTGCATTTACTTCTCAACAGAGCGGAACTAGCACACCAAAAGCTTCAACTGTCCCTCTCTGCAGCCGTTTTGCACTAGTTCAGAGATAGTTCTGAAATGTATAGGGCTGAACTAGCGGTTTAACAGACTGTCTCTAAATTTTACTGCAGGGTGTATACCCGTACAAATCGCGTGCTCTGGCGTTGTTGGAAATTCAACATTTGAAGGCAAACTTATATGTCTGGGTGTAGCTGAGTGCGCAAAGATGCTTGCCATAACCCAGCCAGCAAAGAAACGTAAATTTTGCCGACAGTGCAGTTTTGTTCAATTTTGCGTATTCCAAAACGAATAGAAAAACTGCCACAGTTATCATAAATTTTCGTAACCAGAAAACGTCCGAAACGTTCGAAAAATATGATGTCATTTGAAAGTAATAATTGTATTTTATTTGCTCAAGCTAAACATTTGAAAGCATGCACACGTAGTTGGAAGTGGCTGAGCATGCAGAGGAGTTCGCCGCTATTTGTTGAAGATGCCGAATTCCGTCAGGCGCTTCCTAATTTTATTTTATTTCTTTTGAACCATGAAGAAGTATCTGTGAAGTGCAGAAGGAAAGTGTATTGAACGAAGAATTCAATCAGACAAATTTCAGAAAAAACAGCCGAAAATGTGTTCGTTTCACATACTGTTGTCTGTACATACGTTTCTGCCGCACACTTTAGTAGGAAAACGGATCGTCAAAGTATTCGGAAATGGAGTCAGCAAACGGACAAAAATCCGCACTTCATCCACTTTTTTGTCCTTTTTCGGATCGGTTTTCGGATTTTTTGCTGGCTGGGAATTTGTTGATATCCAGGGATGGCCAGAGTTCGAATTACACTGCAGGAAACATGCAAAATAAATATATTTTTTTTAGTTTTTGTCTTGATTATTCACTTCACGGATGCTTTTTTAGATCGAACGCGGTCATTTTAATATGATTTTAATATAATTACCAATTTACAGTACTTACGTTGACGTTTTAGTAAGATCAATTACGTTTCTATTTGATTTTAATATTTTTCCCCTCAGTGTAGAAAAGTATTAGCTGCAGAATAAAACAAAACTCAGATGAACATTTCAGTAGTCCACTTGTAAAGTGCTCTACGTAAAATTTTTTCGATTTTTAGTGTTTGGTGGTTAAAGTACCAGTATTTAAAGTAGTTTCATGTCCACTAACAATACAGTCCAAAATCCTTATACACTTTCAAAAGTCGCTATAAAATTTATTGTACGTATTTATACAACATCAAATGTCTCCATCTTCTGATGAACTAAGAAAACTGCAAGAAAACGTTTTAGTTTCGGTGCCTAGTGGAATACGTCGTAAAAAAGAAGCAGACCAATCTTCATGAAAGAGAGAAAGCGAAAAGCTAAAAAAGCTAGATATGTAAACGTTACTGTTTCAAAACTCGCTATATTAATTTTTTGTAAGTATATAAAATTTGCAAAAACTACCATAGTACGATTTTGTTTTTTAATGTTATTAGGCACTTATTTATACAAATTTGTACATAATAAAAAAAGATTCAATTTGGATTTTACTTGTTGTTGTAGAAGTTTTTTTTTTACACCCGAGCGCACTTGTGTACAAGGGTATTATAACTTTGTTCATATAACGGTTGTTTGTAACAGGCAAAACGAATCGAGATAGATATAGACAAATGTATACATAAATGATCAGATCGATTAAGCGATTGTCCGTCCGTCTGTGCACACGATAACTCGAGTAAAAATTAAGATATCTTATCGAATCTTGGTACGTGTACTTCTTTCGGGCGTAGGACGGGTGGTATTGAAAATGAGCAAAATCGGACAATAACCACGCCTACCTCCCATATAACGGTAATTTTCAGAAATACGAAAACTGCGATATTTTAGTAACTACTGAAGATTATTCACTCAAACTTGATATTTACAATAATTTTTAGACGAAAAATAAGAATATTATAAATTTTTGAAAAATGAGCGTAGCCACGCCCACTTATGGTTACATGTGTATATCTTGGCAACCGCTGCACCGATTTCTTCCAAACACAGTTATTGGCCTTGGTACAGGATACCAAATGGCCGAAAATTTTAAAAATCGGACAATAACCACGCCCACATCACATATAACGGTAATTTGGAGAAATACGAAATCTTCGATAAAACAGTAAATATTAAAGATAATTTATTCAAAATTGATGCTTGCAACAATTCTTTACCAGGAAATACGTTTATGATAAAATTTTGGAAAATGGGCGTGGCACCGCCCACTTGTGATCACATATATGTATCTCGGTAACAGTTCTACCAATTTGTACCAAACACGGTTATTGTGCTTGCCACATAAAAGCAAAACGTTAAAAATTATTGAAATCGGACTAAAATTACGGAGCTTTTCATACAACGGTAATTTTCAGAAATGCTTGAAATTTCAATGGAAGGAAAAAACAGGAAGCTAATTTACTCAAAATTACCATGTACATACACTGAAAATAAAATTTCTTAAAAGTGCTACGAAAAACTTTCGTAGTCTTGGTTTTTGTACAATGTACGAAACTTTCGTTCATAATACGCACACATTTATCGCAACGAAACAGGATTTTACGAACCATTCGTAAATATAACGAAAGGACTTTCGTAAGGCATTTTATCAGTACTTACAATTTACGAAATCTTAGTCGTAAATTACTGAACAAATCTCTGTACAAATAATTTTGTATATTGTAGGAAGGCATTCGTAATATTTATGTATGGTTTTAAAATTTACGAAATCTACAATTCTGCATTCGCAAAATTCACATAATACTTTCGTACACAGAACTAATGCAGAAACATGTTTTTTTAAATTCGTACAACAATACGTACAATATACTAAATTACCGGCAGTTTAATATTTCATCATATTTTTAAGTACTGCGTATCATTGCGATATTACTGGTTTCCTGGATAAAAATACAATACAAAATTAAATATTAAAGCTGTGGATAAATGCTTTTAAGCACACAATGCTTTTAACATCGTATTCATTCATAAATAGGCAATTTCATCAGTTACCTATCAACAGCAAGCCAAAGCCAGGAACAGATGCACTACTTTCCTTTCAGATGCCTTATAATTTTCCTTTAATTTATAGCCGTCAAGGAAACAAACATCGAAGAAGCTGCGAATTTGCCAAGCACTTCCACATAAAAATATTATAATGTTTATGGAAGTGAAAACAGTATTTTTTATATACTTTCATATTTTATATCTTACTAGCTATACCCTGCCACGCTTTGCTGTGGCATATTCCTGTTACATGGATGATAAATTATTAACGAAACAAAGCATACGTTTCATATGAGTTTGATTTTGTAATAAGTACTTGTGTGCACACAATATTCGTCGTGTTTCCATTCTCTGCATTGATATCAAGGATATCTGGTTTGCCGACACGGGAACACGCAACATCTAAAAACCAATCCGCATATCACTCTAAACCACACTTTTCCAAAGGATAACCTTGAGCATTAGTGATTGTGATTCCGAATGTCAATCGAATTCGGAATTGCAATCTTTAAAATTGAAATGGTGTATCGGTCGGAATCATGGGTATTCTTCACCTTTGAAAGGCCACGTAAAAATCTTTACTTACACTACGTTCTTCATTAATTTCTTAACTGCGAGTCGCGTACTGTTGCGGAGTTTTAGCTGATTAATATTCCGCAACGTGATAATTGGTACACCTATTTTCAATTCAGTATGTGGGGTCATCCCTGGAAGATCAATCGAGTTCAAAAATTCCGTTGGATAATTAACTGATTCGTCTTCTTCCACAACGGTGTTTATCGATGCATATGTTATTGTTTAAGCGGCTTATGTATTTCCCGCTTAAACAAAGAACAGCGAACACACAGACGTACTTGTTTTTAAAGGTACCTCGCTCGCTCGTGTTTAATTGGGTATGCATTTTTTATGCAATTCTCAAATATCTCTTCGCTGAACTTAGTGAAGTGATAAGTCGCTGGCATTTTCAGCTATGGTCAACGCTAACCCAGCTTGGCTATCACACGGTGCTTTGAGCATCACCCACACTCCACTTCCGGAGTAATTTTTGGCATGGTATTAAGCTACTGCTTACAAACCACACTGGGGCTCTGCACGAATGCATACCTGTATAAATCACAGCTCATTGCCCAGCAGCCTAAGGCAGCTAGAGCATGACTCCTCCAATGGAGTCCCACAATGAATACACGGTGAAACAGTCACATCTTGCGATACCGCTTCATCAGCCTACCCGCATATCTCTCTCTCTCTCTCTCGCTCTCTCTCTTTCTCTCTCGCATATCAGGCATATGAAGTGCGTGGCTGACTTGATGTGCACCTATAAACCATACGGACTCATTGAGCCCGATACACAAACACTCGCAAAGGTAATCCCTACCTCCTCAACTACTCTAACTCGACCACAACTCTAAACCTGGGCTCAAATCGTCACGTACGATATCGTATTACTCGTCACGTAAAAACAAATTTTTTAGATTTTGACGTACGTGAACATAGTCTTTGTCTCATTCAGCTTATACTGCCTGACGTATCACGTAATTTTCTTTCGTATGGTTTTCGATCCGTGAACGGACGTTACGATTTGAGTCCTGGTCTCCCGCTCTCCCTCAGCTAAACAGTTGTCACTTTGAATGCTGGATTAAATAACATTAGTGGTGTTCACCAAAGTGAGCAAGTGGCCTGGCAGTCTGATAAAAGAGCAGACCAGCTCAAGCAACGACTGTTGTCAATACCACTCTTATTTAGTTGATAGACATCCTTATTCTTCGCAGCAAGAATAGCTCGTTCACTGAGCCTGTAATTAATTTTCTTAATTAAGAAACATTTAGGGTACTCACAGTTCTATATTATCTACTGTGTTAATTTTGCCACCTGGTAACTTTAAAACATTTTACCATGTGGTAACTTTGTTTGTTGTTGGTTCCCATACTAATTAGAGATAACACTTTTGGGCAAAATTACTAGACTTTGTCTCATGTTTATGTTCTGTGTTAAACTGGCATCCATCGCTGCTTGTACATACATACATGAATTTCGCTTTGGGCGCAGCGCTGCTTGTACATAAGTTTCTCTTTGCGCCTGCCTGGCAAAGGTTATTTTTTTTTTTATTTTTGCGCTGTGCTAGCTGAGTATAAAAAAGAGAAGAGAGAATAGAGAGAAATATGTATGTGGTTTGTTGATGCTCTCTAAACACAAACGCGTGAAAGGCAAACGCTCTAGCAATGCGTGGTATTGTTGATCAACTTAATACTTTATTTAAACATAAGGGTTGCTCACAGTTCGAGTTGTTAAAGTTGCCACCTTTTAACTTTAGAAGTAAACTGTGAGTACCCTAATTCTTTCCATCAGTTCTCCTTTTGATGTTCCTCATAGCTGAAATACAATGCCGGCGAACGGCGAACTCACCACAGCGAAATTCGCGCTGTCAAAATTAGAACACCCGCAAGCATATGAAATTGAACACAGCCAAAGCGAAATGCGAAGTTCGCTTGGCGGCGTTTCATAGCGATAGATTTATTTCTATTGCCCTGCTGGGCGATGACAGCTGTGCGTGCCAAAGGTGGACGTATTTGTTTTTTGCTTTCAAAGTTTTAAAAGAAAACAACCTAAACACGATTTTTTTTTGTTGTTTGAAAAATATAGTTGTGGATTCGTTAAATCTGGCTTGAAACAAATTATTTACAATAATCTTTCTTTGTTTTATATTTATATTTGTTATCATTTCCTCATTTCTAAATATGGTTTAGTTTTTTCTAAATATGGTCACCCAAAATGGGCCAAATGGGACCAGCTGTTTTCGCTACCGCTCTAATTCTGTTTAAGTAGGCGAAATAGCTGGGCGAACGGTGAACGACAGCATCGCCCAATTCGGCGCAGTTTGCCGTTCGCCGGTATTGTATTTCAAGCATTAGTTACAAAAATTATCAGGCAATACAATTCGTCTTAATCTCTCGTTAGCTGGCAGCTTTCCGTTCCCAATGTCCAGTAGTTGTCGCGAAAATCTCTCGGCTGCAGTGTATATATGTCTGTTCGTCTAGCCACAATGTTGACTATTTTAGGTAAGCATTTATCTAGTGTTAATCAAGAAATTAAGAAATTTTATTTGCGTAAAATCTCCTGAGGGCAATATCAATACATTCCCGAATGGTTGAACGTTTCCATGCAAATCCCGCGACAATGGATCAAGGACCTCAAGCAATTTTTTATGTGCCATCGTGCACTGATCTCAAATAATTAGTTTAAATTTTTGTACTACTTCTTATACCGGATGTTCTGGAAATATTCCAAGTAGGAGTTTCGATGATTTATATGTTCAATGGCAGCCATCCTTTCCAGCACCTTAGCCAGCATGTAGCATCTGCCCGTTTTCCCTTATACGGCTCATTTTTAAGTAAATAGTATAACATACTGACACGTGCAACACGATTCCTTTTTCCTTACTTTTTAACCGACTTCCAAAAAAGGAGGAGGTTATCAGTTCGTCGGAATATTTTTTTATTTTTTTTTGTTTTTTTTTATGTATGTTACCGCATAACTTTGGACCACGTCAACCGATTTCGATAATTCGGAAAGGTAGTGTCTCAGAGGTGGTCCCATACTAATCTGGTTGAGATCCGATCAGTGGAGCATGAGATATATATATATATATATATTTTTTATATGGGAGTTGAAGTCGGTTTTTTTTTTGCTAAAAATTACTTGGTTGTTCAAAAGTTAAACACAATTTTTTTTTGGGTTTAATTAAAATTTAATTTTCTAAAATATTGACGATTACTGCACCGCTCCTGATTTTTTATTCTTTTCAAATGTCATTCTGAGTACATTGGTTGATTGGTTTTCTCGTTTATCATTATATATCTGCACTCTAATGTTGGCGGATGTACTTTCAACTCACTGCCAATATAGAAGTATTACATATATGGGGAGAGCGTATAGTGATGAGCAAAGCGTACACACACTTTTTTAATTGAAGCTTTGCTCGATGAAAGCTCTTCGCTTCACTCGCCGCTCCACTATGTTTTGACCTATTGCGCTATGGCGACCGAACGAAATTGTTTATAATTCAAATTTAACTGTTTTATAATGTAAAGGAATGGTGACAACAATTCTAATATTTCATTATTTCATTTCACGAGATATTTTTATGTTTTCGTTACGCTTTTATCATTTCTTCATTTGTATCCGTAACTTTTTATTAATTTTTTTCCATTGCGTAATTTGTATACCAACTTATCACTTCGTTTGATAAGATATCGTAAAGTCTATTTTTTCAAACTGTCCGGATTTGGATAAGTAGAAACATTAAAAAAAATTCTCTAGTAAAGCTTTCACAATCACTTTCCGTTTCGAATCAGTTGTAATACTTCATTTAATTTCAATATTTTCAGTTTATTTTACATATTGCATAATACTATTTAGAATATTTGCAAATCAAGATTTCTCAAATACCTTTTGTTTGGCACCCATATTGTAACATTTCATTTATTTTATCAATTTAATTGAGTTAAATTTTCAAATAGGTGGCAACACTCCTCAAAAATATTTCTAGCAGTTATCTTTCATAACCCTCTTTAATTTGATACCAATATTGTAATATTTCATTTATTTCATCAGTGTAATTTAGTCAAACTTTGAAACAGGTGGCAACCCTAATGATACATATTTTCGGCGGTAAGCCTTCTTAACACTCTTTAATTTGATACCCACATTGTAATATTTCATTTAGTTAACCAACTTAACTGAGTTAAAATTCTCAAATAGGTGGCAACCCCCGTCAAAAATACTTCCAGCACCTATCTTTCTTAAACCTCTTTAATTTGATACCCATATTGCAATAATTTATTTATTTTATCAATATATTTGGGTTTACAAATTTTAAAATAGGTTCCAACCCTCCAGTTTTTGCGATATCATTGGTTCTGGTATTATACCGAACAATACAAAAAAAAATTCAAATCGGTTCAGACGTTCTCGAGTTTTGACGACCGTGACATACGAACACAACATTTTTATTAATATAGATTATAGATTATATTAAATCAGAATTTTGTTGAGTTTCATAATTAAACACTTTACATTAATATACTTTATTGAATGAAGGCAAAGCAATAAAGAAATATGTATTATAGAACCTATTCGTACGCATATAAATAAAATACTTAAGTTTTATTATAGGTAAAATAACCTTTTTAATTAATTTTAAACTACAATGTAGTTAGAAAATTTAGGTAAAACTTATTATTTACGACAGTTATACTTGTAATATCTGCGTAAAATATATGATTTATTTTATTCTTTACACTATCAAAAACATAGCTCAAACTATAGCACAACACTTTCATTCATGGGCGTCGCGTAGGGTAAGTTGCCAGCTTGCAGTTGCCATCTGTAAAACCATTTCAGCCAGTAGCCACCCAACTGAAGTTCGGTTGCCATAAGCCTAAGTCGGCTCAGCTCGATGTTCTGGTGACATACATAAGTACACATTTTCATGAGTCTATCTCTACTTATTCTGGTACTTACAAATATCGGGCCGAAGTTATAATAGCATTTCATGCTCATGAAAGGTATAGTTTTCAGATTTCAAATCGGTGAAGTAGGTAACAAAATATAAATTTAAACATTTTCTTAACTTCTTCCCAGCGTATCTATTAAAATGTATTACAAAGAGCCACAAAAGAAGAACAAGAAAAACAAAAATTTTATTTTTAAATAAAATTATTATTAAATAGAAATGAAAAACATTAATTTTATTATTATTCTATTGTACGTAAGATAGATATAAAGGAAAATTCAAAAGATCCCTTTGGCGAGCTTTTCAAAATCTGGTTTTAGGTCAGTTAAAGCCGTTCGTAACAATTCGGTTAAATGTTGGATAGTCAATAAGTACGATCGTTTAAAATCTCCAGTAAAAAATATTCAACAGCGAAATTTCGGCGAAATATCATCTGTTCTCTCACAAGAGAAAAATATCCAAAATAGTACGCGAACAGAAAATTTGCAGAAACTTGCAAGTGACACGAACAGCTGATAGAAATTTTGTTTACATTAATTTGTGACCGGAAAATTTTATTACCAAAAAATGTTACCACTTCTTGTCACCGCGATTCTAGCTACGTTGGTAATGCAGTGAAAATATTCAGCAACTCAGCTATGAAGATTTGTGGAAATTCCTGTATTGCATATTTCACGGGGCAATATTTTGTTGCCAGCTTATGAAATGGTAACTAAATTTACAGGTCACAAGAGAGCACAGAATGCGAAAAAGGTTTAAAAATTGACAGACACTTTAATTACCGGTTATAAAATTTATGTTACCAGAGCAGAATAGACCTGTAAAAAGTATAAAATTGAAAGGGTTAACCCTAAAAGTATAATCTACGTCTGCGAGGCGT
Organism: Rhagoletis zephyria; assembly: GCF_001687245.7. NCBI lineage: Eukaryota > Metazoa > Arthropoda > Insecta > Diptera > Tephritidae > Rhagoletis > Rhagoletis zephyria. The sequence goes on from NW_016158773.1 coordinate 67,597, forward strand.
ATACGGAATGGGGCTTTTTTTAATTTTAACACAAAATTTACTGTTTATTTTGTTGTTTTAAATAAATGTGGTTAAAGTTTTTATTAATAAAACTATGTGTTATTATTAGTCAAACAACTTCAATATTCTTTAAAAACATAAGACAGGACTTAGTATATTTTAGCTCACAGGTTATCTTTTAAGTACATAAGCCTCTACGGCGTCTGTTAAGGCTTTACGTTACTCCCGAATAGATCAAGCTTCTGGGGTTAAGAAAGCTGTAGTTTGAAAGTGTGATATTAAATGCTTTTCACCATAAACGGCGCCAATTTTCAATGATTATTGCGTTTCAGATTGAGACTAATACCAGATATTGTGAATGGTTGGACTATACCTTAATGATGACGGTTTTCTCATGGACCACTGCACGAAGCTTAGAGTAGAGTAATGTCTTTTAAGAACTACAAAATTATCCTGGGTTATCAGGTGTATAGCAATACAAGATTAATTGTTGTCTTTCACGAAGTTCTTTAAATAAATTTTGAGCTAAGTACTCACCCGTACTTAGGGGGTTACTACTAGTTTTAATAAATTGTTAGTTTAATTTCCTATAAAATTTACCTTTAGGTTTATGCATTTTTAAAATACAACGAAAATTTGTTTTAGACGATCAATGTGAAATAATTGCAGAAACGATTAACCGGTTTGCTGAGCAACCGAGACGTCTGCTTTTTTAATAATTTTTGTAAAACAAATCGGCATGTACATATCGTCCCCCGCATGCCAGAAACATGAATGTGTAAAGACGAAAACTTTGGGATTTTTTTATACGTGAAATAGTACGAAATACATTCGTAAAATGTACTTAAGATCTGATGTCTCATATTTTCGTAGTATGTACGAAAACGGTTTTGTACAATAAACGAAAATTTTCGTGGCTCAAAATGACGAAAAGTTTCGTACGATGTACGCAAGTTTTCGTTATATTTACGCAGATTTTATTTTTAGTGTAGCGGTAGCTTTCGGAAAGGCGAAAAACATATATTTAATACTAGCAAATACCCGGCGTGCTTCGCGTTAAGGAGAAACCGTATTGAAACCCAAATGGGAAAACCTCTTCAGGGGAAGAATTTTGCCTTTATTAGTATCCATAATTCATCTGGGCGGCCATTTTAACCCTAGTACATATGTATGTATATATAATTTGTTGTAATCGATTGGTGATAATAACAAAAGTTAAGATCTATCTTCACAAATCAGTGCCGTATCAATGATCAGTTGTCAATTATTGCCATATTATACAATTCTGGATAATTACCGTCAGCTCGTCAGGGAAATACACAAACAAATATTTGCCAAATTAACTACACTCTAAAAAATGTTTGTTTAAATTTAAGCATATTAAAAAAGTTAACCAGTTTCCTCTCTTAATGTATGCAAATTTGCACACAGTGTCATTCAGTTTAAATACTGTTTTTTTTAACTTTTACTAAGTACTTAAGTGTTCTCCGATTACGGGCCACCGCCCTTGCGGCTCTCGTTTGTCTTGACAAATTTATTTTAGCTTTAGGCATTTTTAAATACTTCGCACTGTTATGTTATTTTAAAGATTTTTTTGTATTCAGTAACGAAATTCCACTTTGTATAAGCCAAAAAACTCAGCCTTTAACGCACTTGCTAATTTATTAACTTCGCGAAAACAATGTGCCGAATTCCCATGAAGCCCAACAAATAGACACACATATGTATGTACATCATTGATTTGCTGTTGTTTGTGCATGCCACTACAGCGTTGGAAAAATGGAATTCGGCTAGACAGAGGCAGGATTTCCATAAAAAACAGGGCTAAATTACTTTACCATATCAATTTTAATTTGAACATACTTATGTACATATGTATGCATTAGGGTGATTCAAAATTGGAACTTTTTGGAATTTCGACTGGGAACGTTCGGATTCTTGAAGATAATAGGGAAGACAAGTTCCTTCTAAAATTTCAGCTTATTTGAATAAAATTTAGAGGTCGCTCTACGCTGTTGTTTGTTTTCCGGAAACTGCAGATTTTAAATGCATCTTTATAAAAAATAGGTATATTTTCATCAAATCTTGTCGGATTTCGTTGAAATTTCGTAGGTAAGTTCCCAAATATCAGTTTATTAGAACACAGTTTACATTAGTTTGATAAATTAGTTTTAAATACATATATTAATTAGTTAGTAACTAAGTTTTGCCTTATAAGAAATGAATATTTGCAATAATTTTTTTTTGTTCCTTAACCAGTGAGCACATGCTTAATACATCTAAGATCACATTATAAGTCTCTTGAGGAACTTTATTGTGGGTAGAAAAGTGATGAGATATCAGCCGGCAATGAGATAAGAAGTGTTTTTGTCGTGCTCTGTTAAGTTAACGTTTTTTTAGTGAAATGAACCTTTTTGGTCTGCATTATTTAATGCTTGAGATAGTGACTCTTTTTATCTAAAAAGTTTATTGTTGATTTCAACAAACTAATCTAAAATGCCTTGTGTATGTGGGCAAAAAGTGGATCGTAATCGCGCGAAAGTGCAGTGTGCTGAGTGCAAAGAATTTTTTCATTTGGATTGCGCCGGCGTTTCGCAGACTGACTTGGAGTTTTTGCTCAGCTCAAACAACAAATACTTCTGTAAAGAGTGTTCTGACTCTCGTCGTAAATCTGTTCGCACTCCTCCGCCTTCTGTGAAGCTGGTGGGTAGTGAAATAGCCAATAATTTGTGTTTAGCCAACTCAACCGGTGTGCAGACAAGCGAATGTGACGATACCGTTTACCAACAACAACCACAAAAGTCAGCAACAACCACGATCCAAAAAATAAAGGTCGCGCCATTCGCGGACCGCTAACCCTCTCTTCGTCGATTTGACAGCATCCACCCAATCCTTGACGTCATAAAATACTTTTGTTTACATTCACTGTTGCCAACTTGATGCTTTTCGCACCAAATTTAGTGGGTATTCAAAACGCGAAAATTGTTGAGTTTTGTGCTTGGTGCGTTTTTGGTGCTTTTTTTTTAGTTTGAAGACATCAAATTAGAAAATCTTAAAAAAATGTTAGCAAAATGTATAGCATTCGTAAGTGTGGTAAGCAATTTTACAAAAATTTGAACTAAATCATGGCACAGTGACAATCATAAGCGACAACGAAATATGTGCGGCACCTCCAATCATGCCAGAAGAAATCGACCGTTGTGCAAGAAACATTGATTGAAATTAATTTGAATCGGCATCCTTACATTAAAATTATGTATTCATATAAAGTCCATAATATACACCAATAAAAATTGTGTGCTTTTTCAAATTCAAAACTTGGCAACACTGCCTTTTATTCGATGCTTCCTCTTTTTCTTGTCGAGTTCGTCTTGCTCTCTCATTCTGGTATATTTTGACGTCACGGCCAGTTGCTCTCAGCTCGATTGGCGCAATCTTGTATTCTATCATTCTTGAGCACCAACTAAGTCGCTTAGTGAGAATGTAAAAGAGTCCGAGCGGCAAACTACGTTATCTAAAATTCTTTGTGAACAGAAAGCTCTTAAGTCAGAACAAGCTCGTTCTCTTACTATGCTTCATGCTGTTCAAGCTGACAATTGTCGTTTAAGGCCGTGGTTACGCCACCAATTTCGATTGGCAATCACCGTGAAATTGTTGTTGTGCACAGCACGGAGTGAGAGAGTTTTCGAAATCGAACAGCCAGCACGATTTGCTGGGTGAACCGAACAGCCAGCACGCCAATTTTTCAGGGTGGCAATACGTTTTTTTGCGAAAAAGTATTAGTATTAAATATAAGAAGAGTAAAAAATATTTTTTATTATTATTATAAAGTAGATATTATAAAAAATATTATTATAAAAATTAAATATTAAAGAAAGAAAAAATATTAAGTTGTTCTTCCATTTTTCATTTTCTGAGTTAAATTTTGATGCGTTTTTAGTTTAATTTTTACTTCAGTGCTACCATTGTGTGCGAAATTGTATGAAACGGAAAAAGGCATTTCTTAAGAAGCAACGCTGTGCTCGCCAATCACCAAACAGAGCGTAACCACTTCTCACCAATCACCGAAATTTTTCTCTTTTGATTGCCAATTAAAATTGGTAGCATAACCACGGCCTAATAGAAACTACTGAGAAACTGCACTCTGATCTAACATCTTTGCGGAAACAATATGATGAAAACATTGCTAATACGCTTGCTTTGCTCACTGCCGAAGTGAAAGAGCTTCGCCGCTGTACGTGCCTATGTATGTGTTTAAATAATAACAAACATAAATCAGCTGCACACTTTGTCACTGACGCTGATGCTAATGACGTCGTCGCAGCTATAGCTAATGAACCACCTTCATCTCTATCGTCTTCTTCTGTTTCTATCATTCCGGCTACCTCTGATTACCCGCTGCCTGCTGCTTCCCCTGCTGATGTTGTTGAGGTCTCAAATGCAGTCAGTAAGAAGCCGTCGACTTATGCCTCAGTTGCTGCACCTAGTGTCAATGTTTATGTTTCCAATGCTTCCTCGGATTCGCTCGCCCATACGTCTGCTAGTACGAAAGCGCTTGACGTCGCGAATGGGGTTACTAACACATCTTCTAATACATCTTCATGTGAGAGTAGCCCAGCTGAGTTAGGGTGTGCCAAAAATCATGAAACTATTGCAACAGCAGTTATAAATCTTGACGCATCTACTCGCGGCTGGATAGAGGTATCTGATAAACGACGTAACAAAAAAAATAAATTGCATGTTATCGGATCCAACAACAACATCGAACTTAACGTTGCTGTTGCTGCACGTGCAAGCAAGTGGCTACATTTAGCTTCTTTTCTGCCAACTGTCAGTCCTAGTGACATCCTCCAATATGTGGAAAAGCATTGGGAATCAGTAAAGATCTCATGTCCTGCTTCAGTCTGGTTAAGAAGGACGTCGAAACCAATACTTTAAGGAGGGTTAACTTTATATTGGGTGTTCCTGAAGATGTATTCGGTAAATTGCTCAGGCCTGAGATTTGGCCCGCTAAGGTCACTGTACGCCCATTTCGTTTTTTCAACGGAAACCAATCCAGTCGGCCAACAACTAGCATTTGAAAATTCGAATGAATATTCGGAACGTGACGGTGCGCCCTCTCTGTATTAAGGAATTAAGTAGAACTTATACGCTTTATTATCAGAATGTAAGTGGTATGCGTACAAAATCCTCTAAATTTTATCGTAGTGTTGTTTCACATGAATATGATATATTAGCTTTAACTGAGACTTCCACTGAACTTTTTGATAGTTATTATCATATATTTCGTAAGGATCGTTGCCCGAACGCCACTGGTCTTGAGAGGGGTGGTGGTGTCATACTTGTAGTCAGAGCCGATTTATGCAGCAAACTTATTACTATTAATTGCTGTGAAGGGGATGTGGAGCAAATTTGTATTAGTGTAAAATTTGCTGGTAACAAAACAGTAGTTTTTCTATTGTCTTGTATTCCACCCAGCAGCGACCTCGCTGCTTACAAAAAGCATATGGACAACTTAATCTATATGGTAAATAATGCTAATCCGTCTGATGAGATAATATATTTAGGCGATTTTAATTTAAGTAACGTCTCTTGGTTAAGTGATTCTAATAATATTTTACCAACTAATCTCAGTTCGGATATCGATATGCTAGTTGTAAGCACCTTGTTTTCGTATAGTCTAAAGCAATGTGACTCTTATCCCAACAACAATGGTAGATTCCATGATCTAATTTTTGGGTCAGCTGATCTTAGACTATCATGTTTGGAGTGCCCGTCTCCTATTTTAGAAAATAGTTTTCACCACAATGCCTTTGTGGCTCATTTTGAGTATTATAACTTCGATAAAAAACCTACTGAATCTGCTGTTGAATATAATTATTTTAGGGCTGACAGTGTAGCGATGAATGACTTTTTACCAGCCACCGATTGGACTTTCCTGAACTCCCCTACTGTACCAGGTACTTCGTACGCTATTTTGCTACAACGACTTTCGTTAGCTATCTGCAGTTTCGTACCTCTAAAGCGAACAGTTCTAAACAATAAACCACCCTGGTTCAATTCGAAACTGAGTAACTTAAAGAATATTAAAAATAAAGCTTTTAGGAAACATAGAAAAAGTACTGATGAAGTTGATCGACTTAACTATGTAAGACTTAAAAAGAATTTCGATTATCTTAATAAGTTTCTATTTAAACAATACATGCTTAAGCTCGAATCAAAAATGAAATCAAATCCATCTAGTTTCTGGTCCGTTATAAATTCTAAGAGAAAGACCAATGGTTTCCCGGAAAGCATGGAGTATGATGGTGAAGTGTCCAATAATACGCAGGATACTTGTAATTTATTTGCTAAACTATTTCAGAAGGTCTACTCAAAGTTTACCACTTCATCGATTTCTGCATTTCATAACTCGTCTTTACCACCAATCTCTTCCTTTAAATTACCGTCGGTGATGTTCTTCTGTCAATTTCAAAGTTGACAAGCAGCGCAAAATCTGACAAGGAGGGTCTTTGTCCGTTATTTTTCAAAATTTGTTCCGATACCGTTGCAGATCCTTTGGCACTTCTCTTTCGACAATGTCTTAACTGCGGAACTTTCCTGAATCCGTGGAAACTATGTTCAATAAATCCTATATTTAAGTCTGGCGACCGCAATGATGTTTGCAACTATAGACCTATAGTTAAACAAAACACCCTGGCAAAGTTATTTGATCACATTCTTCAACGTAAGCTCTTTGATCGCATTAGCAAAGCTATCGTTGAGTGTCAGCATGGATTTTTTCCCGGGAGATCTACTTCCACCAATTTAGCCTTAATCACTAATCGAATTGTCGATGCTTTTGAGACTCATGCGCAACTCGACGTCATTTACACCGACTTCTCAGAAGCATTTGACAAAGTTGATCATTCAATTCTGTTACGTAAATTGAAATTGTATGGAATCAATGGAAAACTGTTGAAATTTTTCTCCAGTTTTCTATGGAATAGGATACTTTTTGTGTCAATTGGAGGAGTTAAATCATCTTTGCTTATCGATGCTTGGTCAGGAATTCCACAAGGGACTCACTGTGGTCCTTTATTGTTCCTTATCTTTATTAATCACCTGCCTCAACAATTTAAATTCGCTAAATGCTTAATGTTTGCAGATGATGTTAAACTGTTTTTGATAGTACGTAATATTTTTGACTGCATTAACTTACAATCTGACCTTGATTCTTTTGCCGGATACAAGTACAGTAACCGTACTGAGTTTGGTACAAATTGGTAGAACGGTTACCGAGATACATATATGTGATCATAAGTGGGCGGTGCCACGCCCATTTTCCAAAATTGTATCACAAACATATTTCTTTGTTAAGAATTGTTGCAACCATAAATTTTGAAAAAATTAGCTTTAATATTTACTGATTTATCGAAGATTTCGTATTTTTCTAAATTACCGTTATATGGGATGTGAGCGTGGTTAATGTCCGATTTTACAAATTTTCGGCCGTTTGGTATGCTGTACCAGGACCAATAATTGTGCCAAATTTGGAAGAAATTGGTCCAGCGGTTACCAAGATATACACATGCAACCATAAGTGGGCGTGGCTACGCCCATTTGCCAAAATGTTTTAATATTCCTATTTTTCGTCTAAAACTCTTTGTAAATATCAATTTTGAGAGAATTATCTTTAGTAGTTACTAAAATATCGCACTTTTCGTATTTCTCAAAATTACCGTTATATGGGAGGTAGGCGTGGTTATTGTACGATTTCGCCAAATTTCAATACTATCCGTCCTACGCCCAAAAGAAGTCCACGTATAAAGTTTCGTTAAGATATCTCAATTTTTACTCGAGTTATCGTGTGCACAGACGGACGGACGGAAAGACAGTCATCGCTTAATCGATTTCTCTTTTCATTCTGATCATTTATGTATGTATGCGCTCGGGTATAAAAATCACCAGATAAACATCACTCATACGCCATGTTGAATCCAAGTGTTTTCCTAGTCATTGCAAATATTAATAGTATAATAACAATATTTTGGCGCATGCACCTTTGCCAAGTGTTTGGCTGAGCTTCCCCTTCAATTTGTGGTGTGGGTCTTGATGTTGTGACAAAAAAGCCATGGACCTACAGCTTTACGCCGCCTCCGAACAGAAATGGCTTTTGTGAGAAGCTTTTTTTAAAGCAGAAATACACACGGAGGCAGTGTTGGGAGTTAATAAATTAATTTCGCTATCATACCACTAATACCCAAAGAGCAAACAATGATTTCGATGAATTTTTCAAGCCCTTGTGTTTATTTCAGATATAATAATGACATAAAACTATTACACACGGTGCAGGTGTTTAATAACATCTTTTTTTCTTGCACTTGGAATAGTTTCTCGGTGCTTCCGAACTGTCACAAACAATGCTTGTTTTTGCTCCTCAGTTTTGGCATGCATGTTGTTGAAGCTTTGAGCGAGCGCCACTCCACGATCTGCGGTATCGTTTACTACTTTTAAATTCCTTATAAGTGATTTTAATTTGTTATAATTCTCATGTGTTGGCCAGTTTTCAGCATTATATTTCAGGAAAGTAAAAAAAAGTTATATATTTTTTTAGACACTTTATATTAAAAATTTCAACAAACTTACGTCCGGTTTCCAATTCGTTTTATCACTAAATTATTATTTTTAGCACAAACATGAGTTCCCTATATCTGTTGTACTATAAAACTTCATAATCTTATTAAATTAGTTTTCTTGTTCAATAAATCTCAAATGACAATTGAAGCAACACAATTAAAAACTTTTGGACGGGTGAAAAATTTTGCAGCGGTGGCAACTATAATTTCACAGATAAAATCACTTTTAAGGAATTCAAATGTTGTAAACGATACCGTAGAGCGTGGAGAGGCGCTCGCTCAAAGCTCATTATTATATCTGAAATAAACACAGGGGCTTGAAAAATTCATCGAAATCATTGTTTGCTCTTTGGGTATTAGTGGTATGATAGAAAACTTAATTGATTAACTCCCAACACTGCCTCCGTGTGTATTTCTTCCTTAAAAAAGCTTCTCACAAAAGCCATTTCTGTTCGGAGGCGGCGTAAAGCTGTAGGTCCGTGGCTTTTTTGTCACAACATCAAGACCCACACCACAAATTGAAGGGGAAGCTCAGCCAAACACTTGGCAAAGGTGCATGCGCCAAAATATTGTTATTATACTATTAATATTTGCAATGACTAGGAAAACACTTGGATTCAACATGGCGTATGAGTGATGTTTATCTGGTGATTTTTATACCCGAGCGCACTTGTGCACAAGGGTATATTAATTTTGTTCACATAACGGTTGTTTGTAACAGCCAAAACGAATGGAGATAGATATAGACAAATGCATACATAAATGCTCAGAATGAATAAAGAAATCGATTAAGCCATGTCTGTCTGTCCGTCCGTCTGTCCGTCCGCCCGTGTACACGATAACTCGAGTAAACTTTGAGATATCTCAACGAAATTTGGTACGTAGGTTTCCGTTAATTCAAGGTAGGTTGGTGTTGAAAATGGGCGAAATCGGACTGTAACCACGCCCACTTCCCATATAACGGTAATGTCCAGAATTACGAAAACTGCGATATTTTAGTAACTACTGAAGATAATTCACTCAAAATTGATATTTACAATAATTTTCAGACGAAAAATAAGAATATTATAATTTTTGGAAAATGGGCGTAGCCACGCCCACTTATGGTTACATGTGTATATCTTGGTAACCACCACCAATTTCTTCCAAACTTGACACAGTTGTTGGCCTTGTTACATCATACTAAATGGCCAAAAATTTAAAAAATCGGACAGTAACCACGCCCACATCCCATATAAAGGTAATTTGGAGAAATACGAAATCTTCGATAAATCAGTAAATATTAAAGCTAATTTATTCAAAATTGGTGCTTGCAACACTTTCTTACCAAGAAATACTTTTATGATACAATTTTGGAAAATGGGCGTGCCACCGCCCACTTATGATCACATATATTTATATCGGTAACCGTTCTACCAATTTGTACCAAACTCGGTATGGTTATTGTGCTTGTCACATAAAAGCAAAACGTTGAAAATTATTGCAATCGGACTAAAATTACGGCCGCTTTTCATATAACGGTAAATTTCAGAAATGCTTGAAACTGCAATATTTCGAAATTTAAGGACGCTAATTTACTCAAAATTGATACACCCCGGCTTACCATCTAGCGGTAGCTTTCGGAAAGGTGAAAAAACATATATTTAATACTTGCGCCGGGTATTTAATGTTCGGTTCCACCCGAACTTAGACTTTTTTACTTGTTTTCATTTGATGATTAGTAATATGTAAAGTTGAGGTCCACTATTGGTATGAATTATAACGTGGTCTTAGATATATTAAGCATATGCTCACTGGTTAAGGAACAAAGAAAAATTATTGCAAATGTTCATTTTTATAAGGAAAAACTTATTTACTAACTAGATTTGATGAAAATATACCTATTTTTTATAAAGATGCATTTAAAATCTGCAGTTTCCGGAAAACAAACAACAGCGTTGAGCGACCTCTAAATCTTGTTCAAATAAGCTGAAATTTTAGAAATAACTTGTCTTCCCTATTGTTTTCAAGAATCCGAACGTTCCCAGTCGAAATTCAAAAAAGTTCAAATTTTGAATCACCCTACTATGCATGTATTAAAATCTAATGGAATTGATTGAATGTTGATCTTGAACGAACATTGTTGAGTTTTGTGCAGAATTTTCGTGAAGCGAAACAGAAATTTTTTTGTTATTTATTCTTAATGCTACTACAGCGATTTAAAATTAGGCTTCTGCTACACAGCGGCAACTTTTTTCATGAACTTCATCTTTATGAAATAAAGGAAAAGCTGAAGATCAATAAATTACATATGGGTGTTTCCAGCGGAAGGCCCACCACGACAAAAAAAATCAAAGTTTTATATCAAACGTATTTACGGGCCGATTTGTCTGCTTTTTAAAATATATACTGGCTATGTAAGAAGAATAATGTTTGCATAAATTGGTCTTCCTAGGTGGTGCCAAGGTCGAGATATTTCGAAAAACCGTATTTATGGTCCGATTTGGTTCGAATTTGGCGCATGTGGTTGAAACATAATAAATCATAGATTTCTAATAAATTGACCCTGAATTGGCGCTGAAGTCAAAATATAAAGTATATTCTACATAAAATACATGTTTTATTTGCGTTGAAAATTCATTTAAAAGCAATATTAACAAAAATATAACGATGGAAATTTATGTCACGTCACGCCACGTCACGTCACGTTTCACACTTGGGGTTGTAAAAGAGAATTGAAACAATTTGCATTAATTCAAAAAACTCTAAAAACAACTAGAATTGCTCCAAATCATATCAAAATAAGTTTCATCAAAATAGCCATCCACAATTCGCAGAGTTTTGCGATTTTGTAAGAAAAGAAAAAATCAACTTCCATTTTTTGTCACGTAACGAACCTCTCTTTAAATGCTTATATTTCAGGACCAAGCAGTTCGATTGATTTAATATTTCGGTTAAATATAGAGCTAATTACGTGCTATACAATGGCCCAAAAAAGTTAAAGAAAACAAATGGTATTCCTTTTTTGTATCACATTGAAATCGTACGACTGTCACGTGCGCCACCATGGGAATGCCCATATGCCACACCAAGAAGCTTACAGTGAGCATGTGCCCATATCGCGGCAAGCAGCATTTTCAAGTAAGAAAAAATAATGTAAAAAAAAAAATATTTTTTAAAAACAATGTTTTATTTAACATGTACAATCAAAGGAATAAAATAAAATAGTGTAACAAAAGATATTTTAGCAAGAAAATTTTGTCAAAGCTGCACTAAAATGAATAAAATAAAATAAGTCAAGGTCTCGTTAAGTTACTAAAAGCCATTTAGTGAAAGAAAATACTCAAACTCGAATGAAAATTACTAATAATTTGTACTGATTTACTTCGTTTTTAAAAAAGTTTGTTGCGCGAATAGGGAACCGGCATTTACATATCTGCATACATACATATACATACATATACCTAACCAATTATGCATGTACGCTGAATTCGCAGCCAAGCTTCTTTAAAAATGAAGTAAATCAGTGCAAATTGTTAGTAACTTGCATTATAGTTTGCGTAACTCCTTTCACTAAATGGCTTTTAGTAACTTAACGAGATCTTAACTTATTTTATTTTATTCATTTAAGTGCAGTTTTGACAAAACTTTCTTGCTAAAATATCTTTTGTTACACTACTTTATTTTATTCCTTTGATTGTACATGTTAAATTATAGCTTGTTTTTAAAAAATATTTTTTTTTACATTATTTTATTCTGAACTTTTGAGTTTTATTTTATATAACCAGGACGTAATATTTTTATTAAGAGCTGACTCTTGATTTATGAGCGTGGTACATTTAATATAAGCGGCGTAAATCTCTTCGATCATCTGTTTAGGCTGAGCAAAACACGTTGAGTTCAGGTAGCGAAAAAATTGTGCGATGGAAAAAATGGCGGAAAGTTGGCAACTGTTGAACTGAGCGGAACTACTGAACTGTGCGTTTCTAGGACAAACAGTCTACGGTTAAACAATACGAACACGCCCAATGTGTCACGAATTAGGAGCATAATCAGAAACAAATCGGTGTGTTATTTAATTTAAGCATTCAGATCAAGCAATGATGGGCACACCTAAATACTTTTGTACTTAAGGTACCACTTTGGGTACTAAATACACAAATACTTAGTATTTGGAGATGACTAAATATTCAAGTAAAAAGAACTTAGGTATTTAGGAGCTGTTAAATACCCAAGTACTATTTACTTAAGTATTTAGTAGCTGCTAAGTACCAAGTAAACAATACTCGGTATTTAGGAGCTGCTAAATACCCAAGTAAAAAATATTTAGGTATTAGGGAGCTACTAGATATTAAAGTAAGGAAACTCAAGTATTTAGGAGCTGCTAGATACTAAAGTACAAAAGATAAAAGTATTTAGCCGGCGCTAAATACTCTGGTCCAAAGTACTCAGCAGAGCTGTGTAAGTGTGAAATCATTTTCAATTTTAAATCAACATTTTTTTCTTTTCAGTTTTCATTACTTATTCCTCGCTTATGATTGAGGTTTGTAATTTTTAAATTTTCCATTCACTCAAGGCAGTTATGAATTCACACATCAACATATTCATAGCAAGATTGAAAACGCCAATGGAAAATCAAAAAAAGGTTTAACACTGAATTAGTATTGAAAAGGCTGCAATCTTTTATGTGTGTGCATTCTTTAACTCAGTACCAATCATTAGTTCAAAGACACCCTGGTAAACAACTTTTTGATAAAAAGGAAGGTTTTTGACAAGTGCTCAATTGTAAAAATTCGACGCGGTGTTACCCAATTTAATTTTTTTGGTAGAGGGGATTGTATATCATAAATTTGGGATTATATATAAAACAGTTGTATTAACATTTACCGTTTAAAAATAGTTAATATCTTATATTAAAAATGTTTAAATTTTACATGAAATTCGATAAACACTTCGCAAAAACTTTACATTTAGGTTAATAAAATTTTAGTGAACATATTTTAAAAATATTTAGTGTCTTTATGTCATCTGATTATTTCACAATGTAACTAGCCACGATTATTATAGTTTTCTATATCGGGTGCGATGGCCGAGTGGAAGATCGACCTATCTCGGCAGCCAGTTCGAAAACGCCCTATCTTAGAAAATTTTTCAACAACGCTCTATCTCAGAAAACTTTTCAAGAACGCCCTATCTCAGAATTTGATTAAAGAATGCCCTATCTCAGCTGCCGATTCAAAAACGTCCTATCAGCTTATTTTCAATGTATTTTGGTTTGAGATAGGGCGTTTTGGAACCGAATTCTGAGATAGGGCGTTATTCAGCCAAACTCTGAGATAGGATGTTTTTCAATAAAATTCTGAGATAGGGCGTTCTTGAAAAGTTTTCTGAGATAGGGCGTTTTCGAACTGGCTGCTGAGATAGGTTGCTCTTCCACTCAGCCATCGATATGTGCATGGCCATTAAACTATATCGCTGTTTATTTGGGTAAAATTAAAGTATAGTTCACTGTTCAGTATCGGAGTTGGTGTGAAGTACGCAAATGAGAACAACAATTATCAACTTATTGAGCATTAGCCTCATTTATTTAAAAAACAAAAGACATTTTTCTTGGTAAAATTTCGATTCTAAGAATAAAATGTTTTTAAACAAACGAAAAATTAATAATTAAATTTGAAGAATTTTAGATACTGCGTATGGTAGCATGAAATTTTACAATATGCTTAATTGTCAAGTGGTTTTTTGTATCATGGAACCACATAGCAACTGACAGTGGGATAAACTTAAAACTTCTAGTATAAATTAGTTAAATTAAGTTAAGATTTTTTTTTATCAATTTTAAGTTTTCGTTTGGAATAATTTTCTTGAACTAATCTATTAAGAGACCTTTTTAGAAAATTGCCGTACATCCGATATCTATAAAAATTTAAACATCCTCACTTTTTGGAAAATGAAGTTCAAGATACAAGTTTATGTGCGAAAAATAAATTAAACAATAAAAGTCTCCTAATATTTATGGAACATATAATAGAAAAATTTTTATTTCATTACCCAGACTTTATGAATAGCCTACTCTATAAGTAATAGTAGAAATTCCGAATTGGTAAGTTCAGTCAAGACGTCATTCAAAAGTTTTGAAGAAAATCATTTTCTCTTTTGTGAAAATTTGGGACTATCTTATGCGAGTATTGTCGACAAAATGTTAGTCTATGAATGACTAAAAATTAACGAATAAATGGTTCATCGCGATTAATGATTAAAATTAATTAAGCGATCGCTGTGGTGTAGTGGTTAGAAGTGCGCACTACCATTCCGCAGGGTGAGCGTCCGAACCCAGTTCCGCCCAACAAAAAAAATAAAATGTTTTTTGTAATAGTGGTCGGCCCCGGGCAGGAGTCGGCGTAAAACTGTAGGTCCCTCCCCTTTGTGCGACAACATCAAGGCGCATGCCACAATCGGAGGAGTAGCTCTGCCCAACACTAACATATGTCGATGGTCCTCTGCAATAACTGCACAATTCAAAATTTCAGGTTTAGAAAAAGACGTAATTTGAAAGCTTACAATATGACTGCAAATAATCCGGAATTATTACGTTCCAAGACATATTATTGCTAAATTACGAAAATCTTTAATTGGCTCTACTGAAATATATGAAATTTTTTGTTGTGTCGTTATTGCAGAGGACCATCGATATGTAAGCGCCTTTCTATTATTATTAGTAATCATCAATACAATTTCAAATTACATAAACCCAGTCGCAACCCTTTTTTGTATTCGACGCTTCCAGAAATCACATAATACATAAAATAAATAAAAGCTGTTTTGATTAGTATTACATAAACTGGAAACTATTAAAAATAAGTGCG
>NW_016158773.1:93918-102924 GCF_001687245.7 Rhagoletis zephyria
AATTTGCATTAATTCAAAAAACTCTAAAAACAACTAGAATTGCTCCAAATCATATCAAAATAAGTTTCATCAAAATAGCCATCCACAATTCGCAGAGTTTTGCGATTTTGTAAGAAAAGAAAAAATCAACTTCCATTTTTTGTCACGTAACGAACCTCTCTTTAAATGCTTATATTTCAGGACCAAGCAGTTCGATTGATTTAATATTTCGGTTAAATATAGAGCTAATTACGTGCTATACAATGGCCCAAAAAAGTTAAAGAAAACAAATGGTATTCCTTTTTTGTATCACATTGAAATCGTACGACTGTCACGTGCGCCACCATGGGAATGCCCATATGCCACACCAAGAAGCTTACAGTGAGCATGTGCCCATATCGCGGCAAGCAGCATTTTCAAGTAAGAAAAAATAATGTAAAAAAAAAAATATTTTTTAAAAACAATGTTTTATTTAACATGTACAATCAAAGGAATAAAATAAAATAGTGTAACAAAAGATATTTTAGCAAGAAAATTTTGTCAAAGCTGCACTAAAATGAATAAAATAAAATAAGTCAAGGTCTCGTTAAGTTACTAAAAGCCATTTAGTGAAAGAAAATACTCAAACTCGAATGAAAATTACTAATAATTTGTACTGATTTACTTCGTTTTTAAAAAAGTTTGTTGCGCGAATAGGGAACCGGCATTTACATATCTGCATACATACATATACATACATATACCTAACCAATTATGCATGTACGCTGAATTCGCAGCCAAGCTTCTTTAAAAATGAAGTAAATCAGTGCAAATTGTTAGTAACTTGCATTATAGTTTGCGTAACTCCTTTCACTAAATGGCTTTTAGTAACTTAACGAGATCTTAACTTATTTTATTTTATTCATTTAAGTGCAGTTTTGACAAAACTTTCTTGCTAAAATATCTTTTGTTACACTACTTTATTTTATTCCTTTGATTGTACATGTTAAATTATAGCTTGTTTTTAAAAAATATTTTTTTTTACATTATTTTATTCTGAACTTTTGAGTTTTATTTTATATAACCAGGACGTAATATTTTTATTAAGAGCTGACTCTTGATTTATGAGCGTGGTACATTTAATATAAGCGGCGTAAATCTCTTCGATCATCTGTTTAGGCTGAGCAAAACACGTTGAGTTCAGGTAGCGAAAAAATTGTGCGATGGAAAAAATGGCGGAAAGTTGGCAACTGTTGAACTGAGCGGAACTACTGAACTGTGCGTTTCTAGGACAAACAGTCTACGGTTAAACAATACGAACACGCCCAATGTGTCACGAATTAGGAGCATAATCAGAAACAAATCGGTGTGTTATTTAATTTAAGCATTCAGATCAAGCAATGATGGGCACACCTAAATACTTTTGTACTTAAGGTACCACTTTGGGTACTAAATACACAAATACTTAGTATTTGGAGATGACTAAATATTCAAGTAAAAAGAACTTAGGTATTTAGGAGCTGTTAAATACCCAAGTACTATTTACTTAAGTATTTAGTAGCTGCTAAGTACCAAGTAAACAATACTCGGTATTTAGGAGCTGCTAAATACCCAAGTAAAAAATATTTAGGTATTAGGGAGCTACTAGATATTAAAGTAAGGAAACTCAAGTATTTAGGAGCTGCTAGATACTAAAGTACAAAAGATAAAAGTATTTAGCCGGCGCTAAATACTCTGGTCCAAAGTACTCAGCAGAGCTGTGTAAGTGTGAAATCATTTTCAATTTTAAATCAACATTTTTTTCTTTTCAGTTTTCATTACTTATTCCTCGCTTATGATTGAGGTTTGTAATTTTTAAATTTTCCATTCACTCAAGGCAGTTATGAATTCACACATCAACATATTCATAGCAAGATTGAAAACGCCAATGGAAAATCAAAAAAAGGTTTAACACTGAATTAGTATTGAAAAGGCTGCAATCTTTTATGTGTGTGCATTCTTTAACTCAGTACCAATCATTAGTTCAAAGACACCCTGGTAAACAACTTTTTGATAAAAAGGAAGGTTTTTGACAAGTGCTCAATTGTAAAAATTCGACGCGGTGTTACCCAATTTAATTTTTTTGGTAGAGGGGATTGTATATCATAAATTTGGGATTATATATAAAACAGTTGTATTAACATTTACCGTTTAAAAATAGTTAATATCTTATATTAAAAATGTTTAAATTTTACATGAAATTCGATAAACACTTCGCAAAAACTTTACATTTAGGTTAATAAAATTTTAGTGAACATATTTTAAAAATATTTAGTGTCTTTATGTCATCTGATTATTTCACAATGTAACTAGCCACGATTATTATAGTTTTCTATATCGGGTGCGATGGCCGAGTGGAAGATCGACCTATCTCGGCAGCCAGTTCGAAAACGCCCTATCTTAGAAAATTTTTCAACAACGCTCTATCTCAGAAAACTTTTCAAGAACGCCCTATCTCAGAATTTGATTAAAGAATGCCCTATCTCAGCTGCCGATTCAAAAACGTCCTATCAGCTTATTTTCAATGTATTTTGGTTTGAGATAGGGCGTTTTGGAACCGAATTCTGAGATAGGGCGTTATTCAGCCAAACTCTGAGATAGGATGTTTTTCAATAAAATTCTGAGATAGGGCGTTCTTGAAAAGTTTTCTGAGATAGGGCGTTTTCGAACTGGCTGCTGAGATAGGTTGCTCTTCCACTCAGCCATCGATATGTGCATGGCCATTAAACTATATCGCTGTTTATTTGGGTAAAATTAAAGTATAGTTCACTGTTCAGTATCGGAGTTGGTGTGAAGTACGCAAATGAGAACAACAATTATCAACTTATTGAGCATTAGCCTCATTTATTTAAAAAACAAAAGACATTTTTCTTGGTAAAATTTCGATTCTAAGAATAAAATGTTTTTAAACAAACGAAAAATTAATAATTAAATTTGAAGAATTTTAGATACTGCGTATGGTAGCATGAAATTTTACAATATGCTTAATTGTCAAGTGGTTTTTTGTATCATGGAACCACATAGCAACTGACAGTGGGATAAACTTAAAACTTCTAGTATAAATTAGTTAAATTAAGTTAAGATTTTTTTTTATCAATTTTAAGTTTTCGTTTGGAATAATTTTCTTGAACTAATCTATTAAGAGACCTTTTTAGAAAATTGCCGTACATCCGATATCTATAAAAATTTAAACATCCTCACTTTTTGGAAAATGAAGTTCAAGATACAAGTTTATGTGCGAAAAATAAATTAAACAATAAAAGTCTCCTAATATTTATGGAACATATAATAGAAAAATTTTTATTTCATTACCCAGACTTTATGAATAGCCTACTCTATAAGTAATAGTAGAAATTCCGAATTGGTAAGTTCAGTCAAGACGTCATTCAAAAGTTTTGAAGAAAATCACTTTTCTCTTTTGTGAAAATTTGGGACTATCTTATGCGAGTATTGTCGACAAAATGTTAGTCTATGAATGACTAAAAGTTAACGAATAAATGGTTCATCGCGATTAATGATTAAAATTAATTAAGCGATCGCTGTGGTGTAGTGGTTAGAAGTGCGCACTACCATTCCGCAGGGTGAGCGTCCGAACCCAGTTCCGCCCAACAAAAAAAATAAAATGTTTTTTGTAATAGTGGTCGGCCCCGGGCAGGAGTCGGCGTAAAACTGTAGGTCCCTCCCCTTTGTGCGACAACATCAAGGCGCATGCCACAATCGGAGGAGTAGCTCTGCCCAACACTAACATATGTCGATGGTCCTCTGCAATAACTGCACAATTCAAAATTTCAGGTTTAGAAAAAGACGTAATTTGAAAGCTTACAATATGACTGCAAATAATCCGGAATTATTACGTTCCAAGACATATTATTGCTAAATTACGAAAATCTTTAATTGGCTCTACTGAAATATATGAAATTTTTTGTTGTGTCGTTATTGCAGAGGACCATCGATATGTAAGCGCCTTTCTATTATTATTAGTAATCATCAATACAATTTCAAATTACATAAACCCAGTCACAGCCCTTTTTTGTATTCGACGCTTCCAGAAATCACATAATACATAAAATAAATAAAAGCTGTTTTGATTAGTATTACATAAACTGGAAACTATTAAAAATAAGTGCGCTTGTGTACAAAGATTTTTAGAACCTATTTAGTTCCTAAAATATCTGTTTGCAACACATAACAATAAAAATGCACATCAAATTGTTAAGAATGATGAAGGAAATCGATTCAGATATGCCGGTTTAACTGGCCGTGCGGGCACAAAACAAGCACATGTTATTTAAGGGGCTATTCAAGTATTATGTTACCACCAGTGGGAAGCGGGGGCCTTGGTTTGCTTATTTTTAATGACAACGGGCAACATTTCTTTAAATAAGTAAAACATTAATTACACAATAACAATTCTATCACAATTGAACACAGCACTTCACTCTCGTTTCGAATTTTTGAAAGCGTTTTTTAAGCTATTTAGTGGCTTAACACTTCTTGGAGGCACTTGGTATTTGAAAAAAAATATGCGCAATTCCATCCCTAACTACATTTTTTTGTAAAGAACGCCCGTTTGCTTTAAATTTGTAAAAATACAATTATTTTTTTATTTTGTTTACATCTGTCATTTGTTACAAATGAAGAAAAGTCCAAGAGTTACCAAGTATAAATATCTTTATATCTATTTATTAAAATAATAATTTACAATATTAATTTATTTAATTAATACTTTATTAAAACACAAATTTGAAGTGCAAATAAATTTGTAAAACTGTTTATCACAAAATGTTATTAATTGTTTGCAAGCATATTATAGTTTTCATGCATTTTGAGAATAAATAATTTAATATGTGTACATATATATCGTCGTTTAAAGTACAAAACCGCGTATCGTCATTCTGCAAAACCGCGTAACTGATATTTGCTGCCAAAAATTGGATTTGCTCACAAAAGCTCTTGGCTCCATTATTAGCCATTCGTCCTGAAATATACTAGCCAGAAATACGTTTGCTTTATAAACAAGTAATTTTTAGCAAAAAAAACCGACTTAAAAAAACATATATATATCTATATATTTCATGATTCAAAGATCGCTTCTAAACCACCACCTGAGACACTACCTTTCCGTTGCAAATCCGTTGCAATCGGTTGACGTGGTCCAAAGTTATGCGGTAACATACATAAAAAAAATAAATAAAAAATATTCCGACGAACTTATAATAATAATAATAATAATAATAATAATAGATTGGCGCTTACACCTATGTTAGTGTTTGGCCGAGCTTCTCCTCCGACTTGTGGCGTGCGCCTTGATGTTGTCACATAAAGCGGAGGGACCTACAGTTTTACGCCGACTCCGAACGGCGATTGAATTTTTATGAGATGCTGTTTTTCATGGCAGAAATACACTCGGAGGTTTGCCATTGCCTGCCGAGGGACGACCGCTGTTAAGAGAAAACCGTTTTCTATATTTTTTGAGATGTTGCTTTGACCAGGGCTTGAACCCAGGTGCTGATGTGTGAAAGCGCGCACTGCTTACCACTACACCACAGCGGCCGAACTTATAACCTCCTCATTTTTTGGAAGTCGGTTAAAAAGAGAACCATTTTGAAATATGGGTGATTCTACTCTCTAGAAAATAATTTATGCGATTACGGGGTTTTGCATTTTCTTGATACGCTTTTTTGTACTTTAAACGACGATATGTATAGCATGTACTTACGGCGGCCGCCGTAGCAGAGTGATTACATGTGCGTACTTCCACTCCATAGGACCATGGTTAAATACCTGGTCAGATCATAACCCAGAATAGCAGTCGTCCTTCGGCACGCAATGGTAAACCTTCGAGTATATTTCTGCCTTGAAAACTCTTCTTATAAAATCAGAACTCATGCCTCAAGTTTGAGCAGAAGCTCGGCCAAACACTTAGAAAAATATTTTAGCACCAAATATTTATTTGTTTACTTATTTTAAGGGAGATGCCAATCTTCTGGTTTCATATTTTGAGTACAAAAATCTCAACCCTGATACAACAAATAGTATTAGTACTGAATGATAATGACAGATTGCATTCCCATAAACGTACAATCATACATGATTGAGTTTTTTTTTTGCATTCACATTCTCTATGTGAATAGGTGTCAACCATTCCATAACATACTACATATTTCGTGTTTACAATTTGTAACCTATCTCAAGAGTGGTTGTTAAATTTTTTAAATCAAACAATCACATTTTTGAAACGAAAAAAATTAGAATGCACACTCAATTGATTCAATCATTACACAGCTCTGTTACTCAAGTACCTTGGGGATGCAAAATACTTTCACTAAAGTATCAAGGTATTTAGTCCATGGCTAAATACTTTCAAACTAAATATTGTATAATTTAGGAGAAATTCAGAGAATTAACACCTCACCTTACACTCAGCTCAACTTACTTTACCACAACCCACTTCACCTCTCCCCAAATCAACTCACCACATACAAACTCACTACACCTCACCTAAACTCACCACACCTCCTACTGCTACACCAAAATCCACCAAATCTTAACTCACCATAGGTGAACTCATCACACCCGTTCTCACCACACCTCAATTTGGGAACTGTTTCGGGATTTTGGGATTCTCGGAACTAATATCGGGATTTTCGAGACGACTTTCAGAATATTTAGGGATTTTTGGGACTTTCGGGATTTTCGGAACTAATATCGGGACTTTCGGGATTACTTTCGGAACTTTCGGGAGTATTTTGCGATTCTCGGGAGTAATTTCGAAATTTTTGGGACTCCGGGACTATTTTTCGATTTTTGGGACTAATATCAAACTTTTGGGACTATTTCCAGATTTTTGGGACTTATTTCGAATGTATGGGATTTTCGGGAATAATTTCGGGACTGTTGGGACTTTCGGGACTATTTACGATTTTTGGAACTAATTTCGGATTTTTGGGACTCTCGAGACTATTTCGGTATTATCGGGAGTAATTTAGGTATTTTGGGCTTTCGGAACTATTTCCAGATTTTTGGGACTTATTTAGGAATTTTGGAACTTTCGGGTCTATTTCGAGATTGTCGGGAATAATTTCAGGATTTTTGGGACTTTCGGGACGGTTTCCAGATTTTTGGGACTTCCGGGACTATTCTCAGGAATAATTTCGGATTTTCGGGGGTATTTCGTGATTTTTGGGACTTTCGGGACTATTTTTGGGAGTTGCGGGATTTTCGGGGCTAATTCAGGAACTATGGGACTTTCGGAACTATTTCTGGATTTTTGGACTTTCGGGACTATTTCATAATTCTCGGAACTGATTTTGGGATTTTTGGGACTAATTTTGGGATTTTTTGGGCTTTCGGGAGTGTCTCGATTTTTTTTGGGACTTCTTTTGGATTTTTGAGACTTTCGGGACCATTTCGGGGTTTTCAGGAGTATTTCGGGATTTTTGGAACTAATTTCGGATTTTTGGGACTTTCGGAACTATTTCGGGATTCTCGGAACTAATTTCGGGACTGTTGGGACTTTATGGGCTATTTAGGGATTTTTGGACTCTCGAGACTATTTTGGGATTATCGGGAGTAATTTAGGTATTTTTGGTACTTTCGAGACTATTCCAGATTTTTGGGACTTATTTCGGATTTGTGGAACTTTCAGGACTATTTCAGGATTATCGGGAGGTATTTCGGGACTTTTGGGAGTATTTCGGAATTTGTGTGACTCTCGGGACTATTTAGGGTGCTCGGACATGATTTCGGGAGTTTCGGGATTATTTAGGGGTTTTTGGGACTTATTACGGATTTTTTGGACTTTCGGGACTAACGGGAGTAGTTTAGGTATTTTTGGGACTTTCGGGACTATTTACGGCTTTTTAGGACTAATTTCGGATTTTTGGGACTTTCGGGATTATATTGTGATTTTCGATACTACTTTGGAGCTTTTGGGACTTCCGAGATTCCTGGGACTAATTTCGGGATTTTTTGGACTTTCTGAAATATTTCGAGATTCTCGGGACTAATACTGGGGTTTTTAGAACCGTTTCGGGATTTCCGGTATGCCCTGGACTTATATAGGGACTTTTGGGACTAATTTCGGATTTTTAGGACTTACGGGACTATTTCCTACAGTACTCCACACGTACTGGATTTAAAATCTGATTATTTACTCACGTTCAAACCAAATAGACCTGTTTTCTAAAAGAAAGTTGCTAATCTAAATTAAAAAATTCTTTTATTCATTGAACTTGATCAAAATTAACAAAAAAAAACGGGTGCAGATGATGGCAGAGGCGTATTGGTCTTTATAAATAAATTTCTTATCGTTGGGTACCGAGAATCTCGAAATATTTCAGAAAGTCCCAAAAATCCCGAAATTAGTTCCAGGAATCCCGGAAGTTCCAAAAATTCCAAAGTAGTCTCGAAAATCACAAAATAATCCCGAAAGTCCCAAAAATCCGAAATTAGTCCAAAAATCCTAAATAGTCCCGAAAGTCCCAAAAATACTCAAGTAGCACAAAAGTCAAAAATACACCAAAATATTTTGTGTATTTTTTACATCGGCGTGATATACATTTTCAATATAAAAAATGTGCCATTTCTAAGCTCAGTTTTTGAACAGTTTATTTCGATTCAGTGTAAAAGTTATACCGTTTTTTCGTGCATTATTTACACCTACCGTCAATTTTTTTTACTGAATTTCGGCATATATATTATGCCAGTGGTATACAAGTTTTCTTGTTTCTAGAACATAATATAAACTCCGCTGGTGTAAAATAAGTATTGGTATTGGCTCAAATCATACACCATAATGGTAAAGGATTTACATCATATTCTAGCATAAATATATTTTCATGAGTGTGAAGTGTACAAAAGGATTCGAGGAATAAATTTTACTACTAATCAAATTTAAAACTAACTCAGTCATAAAATTTACACCGAAGCGCCTCAAAATTTATAAGGATTTGAAGATTTTTAAATAAATCTGGGAAAACTTATATTTTGAAAGCAATGAATTTTTCG
>NW_016158773.1:105596-109140 GCF_001687245.7 Rhagoletis zephyria
TTTGTTAACGTGGAGCTATTTGTGAACCAAATGAAAAAAGTGGCGCATTTTAGGAGCTGGTGTAGTTTTCGTACTAATCTCAATGAATAAATAGTACCAAAATGTTAAAGGTAGAATTTTGATTTGAAAGAAATACTGGTGGAATAACAAATACACCCAAACGTTCTTTTTTTATTCAATCTAATCAGATTTGTACCGAAATCCATAAATTTACACCAATTTATACACCAGTGTGCTACTTGAGTACCTAAATTACTCCCGATAATCCCGAAATAGTCCTGAAAGTTCCAAAAATCCGATATAAGTCCCAAAAATCCCTAGTTAGTTCTCAAAGTCCCAAAATTCCTAAATTAATCCCAAAAATGGAGAATTCTGTAAATAGTCCCGAAAGCTCCAAAAATACCTAAATTACTCTCGATAATCCTGAAAGACCAAAAAATCCGAAATTACTCCCAAAAATCCCGAAATGGTCCCGAAAGTTCCAAAAATCCCGAAATATTCCTGAAAATCCGAAATTATTCCTGAGAATCCCGAAATAGTCCCGAAAGTCCCAAAAATCTGGAAACAGCCCCGACAGTCCCAAAATTACTCCCGAGAATCCCGCTTCCACTCCACAGCACCTGGGTTCAAACCCTGGTCAAAGCGACATCGCAAAAAATATAGAAAAAAGGTTTTTCTTAACAGCGGTCATCCCTCGGCAGGCAATGGCAAACCTCCGAGTGTATTTCTGCCATGAAAAACAACTTCTCATAAAAATACAATCGCCCTTTGGAGTCGGCGTAAACTGTAGGTCCCTCCGCTTTGTGTGACAACATCAAGGCGCTCGCCACAAATCGGAGAAGCTCGGCCAAACACTGACATAAGTGTAAGCGCCAATCTATTATTATTTTTATTAATCCCGAAATAGTCCCGAGAGTTCCACAAATCCGAAATAAGTCCAAAAATTTGGAATATTCTCGAAATTACCAAAAATACCAAAATCACTCCCGATAATCCCAAAATAGTCCCGAGAGTCCCAAAAATCCCTAAATAGCCCAGAAAGTCCCAACAGTCCCGAAACTAGTTCCGAGAATCCCGAAATAGTCCCGAAAGTCCCAAAAATCCGAAAATAGGTCCCAAAAATCCCTAAATAGCCCAGAAAGTCCCAACAGTCCCGAAACTAGTTCCGAGAATCCCGAAATAGTCCCGAAAGTCCCAAAAATCCGAAATTAGTTCCAAAAATCCCGAAATACTCTTGAAAACCCCGAAATGGTTCCGAAAGTCTCAAAAACCCAAAAGAAGTCCCAAAAAAATCGAGACACTCCCGAAAGCCCCAAAAATCCCAAAATGAGTCCCAAAAGTCCCGAATTTCCCAAAAATCCAGAAATAGTTCCGAAAGTCCTATAGTTCCTGAATTAGCCCCGAAAATTCCCGAAATGGTCCCGAAACTCCCAAAAATCCAAAAATAGTCCCGAAAGTCCCAAAAATCACGAAATACTCCCGAAAATCCGAAATTATTCCTGAGAATCCCGACATAGTCCCGGAAGTCCCAGAAATCTGGAAACCGTCCTGAAAGTCCCAAAAATCCCGACAATCTCGAAATAGACCCGAAAGTTCCAAAATTCCTAAATAAGTCCCAATAATCTGGAAATAGCCCCGAAAGTCCCAAAAATACCTAAATAACGCCCGATAATCCCGAAATAGTGCCGAGAGTCCCAAAAATCCGTAATTAGTTCCAAAAATCCCTAAATCCCCGAAAGTCCCAATAGTCCCGAGATTATACCCGATAATTCCGAAAACACCATAAATTCGAAATAAGTCCCAAAAATCTGGAAATAGTCCCAAAAGTCCGATATTAGTCCCAAAAATCTAAAAATAGTCCCGCAGTCCCAAAAATTTCGAAATTACTCCGGAGAATCGCAACATACTCCCGAAAGTTCCGAAATTAGTTCCGAAAATCCCGATATTAGTTCCGAGAATCCCGAAAGTCGCGAAAGTCCCAAAAACTTGAAACTAGTCGTAAAAATCGAAAAATAGTCCAGGAGTCCCAAAAATCCCGAGAATCCCAAAATACTCTCGAAAATCCCGCTATTAACTCCGAGAATCCCTAATTTTCTGAAAGTCGTCTCGAAAATCCCGATATTAGTTCCGAGAATCCCGAAAGTCGCGAAAGTCCCAAAAACTTGAAACTAGTCGTAAAAATCGAAAAATAGTCCAGGAGTCCCAAAAATCCCGAGAATCCCAAAATACTCTCGAAAATCCCGCTATTAACTCCGAGAATCCCTAATTTTCTGAAAGTCGTCTCGAAAATCCCGATATTAGTTCCGAGAATCCCAAAATCTCAAATAAAGTTTCCGGGAATCCCTAAAGAATCTCGAAATAGCTTCGAAAATCCCGAAACAGTCCCGAAAACTGCCAAATAGTCTTGAAAATCCTGATTTAGTCTGAAGAATCTCTAAAATCCCGAAACAGCTCCCAAATTGAGGTGTGGTGAGAACGGGTGTGATGAGTTCAACTGTGGTGAGTTAAGATTTGGTGGATTTTGGTGCAGCAGTAGGAGGTGTGGTGAGTTTGTATGTGGTGAGTTGATTTGGGGAGAGGTGAAGTGAGTTGTGGTAAAGTATTTTGCATCCCCAAGGTACCTGAGAACTTGGGCCAGAGTATATAGCGCCTGCTAAATACTTTCATTTTTTGTACTTTGGTATCTAGCAGCTCCTAAATACTCTGGTTTTTCTTACTTTAATATCTAGTAGCTCCGAAATACCTAAATATTTTTTACTTGGGCATTTAGCAGCTCCTAAATACCTATTAATACAACCGCTAGGTGGCGCTGGAGTCGGATTATTACTAAAAATCGTGTTTATGGTCCGATTCGTCTCATATTCGAGATATGTACTGAAAAGCAATACCATTGCAAAAAAATAGCCGCCAGGTGGCGTTGGAGTCGAGTTATTACTAAAAATCGTGTTTATGGTCCGATTATCGTCAGATTCAAAATATGTATTGATAACAGGAAAAAGAAGTCTTCCGTAAAAAATTTGCCGCCAGGTGGCGCTGAAATTGAGTTACATATGTATATGTAACTAAAAAGCGTAATCTAAAAAACCAGAACACTTCCGCATATCTCTGGAAGTGTTCATGGTAGAGTACTGGATCTTGCTATTGGCGCATATGAACTCGATCACATCCCTGCAGTGAAACCCCAAACTAGTCAGGAAAAATACTAGTTTACAACTAGAATTTCCTGACTGAAACCGAACTAGTTCGAAAATTACCAGACTTGTACGAACTAAAAACGATTTAATCATGCCTTGTTTTATTTGACTTCGACAGTTTAATACAATAGGCTACACTAAATACACTGTGAGACAAATGGTAGGGGTCAGTGATCGGGAAGGGTTCAAACTACCGGGGAAAGTTATATCGGTAAAAACGAAGTTACACGTGTCCCGGCGTTTCGCTGGGTCACGTCTAGGAATCGAGATATATATATAACTATCATATAGGGGAAATTGTCACCTTTGGTGGTCTTTTTTTGACATAACTCGAGAACCACTAGTCCGAT
>NW_016158773.1:110715-111817 GCF_001687245.7 Rhagoletis zephyria
TTTGCTAAAATTTCAAAATCAAAAGTTATCAAAACAAATTCTATGGGACTGAGAAATATTATTTTCTACTTTTTAGTCCATTTATAAAAGCGTTGTATATTAAAGAGTTTTTTTTTATATTATTTATTCTAATTACAGATTAAGGAAAGCTCAGGTTAAGGAGTTGGGCTCAAAAACGAGGAAAATCTTTTTATATGTAAAGCTATTATTAGCCGATTCAGTTACATAGATACGCATGTAGGTTAGGTTAGAAATTAAACATTAATTTCACTTAATTTTCTTAATTTTGCTGATTTAATTTTTTTATTCATTTTCATTTTTAATTCTTTTAATACATGAAATTATCGGTATTTATTTATTTATTTATTTAGTCTACAGAAAAATGTTTTCTTACAGACAGTTGAGATAAAAAGATTTAGAATATTTAAGTATGTGTGATACATTACAGAGTGAAATAATTATAAATATTAACTTGTAAAGATAACAATGATATTCAATAGCAATTTGGGTAGCTGGCGAGGCCTTGTCTCCAGTCTACTTTTGTGTGCGGCGGGCGGAAAGACCTAGTTTCCGCTCCGCCCTGTTTACAGGCCGTTGATCATGGTCGGAAAGGCCGAGCTTCCGATCCATGTTCCCGTAGTCGTTACTTTGTAAGTGAGGCAGGCGGAAAGTCCTAGTTTCCGCTCCACGCTATAGACGAACTGTTGGGCGAGGTCGGAAAGGCCGAGTTTCCGATCCCTGCTCCTATTGTCCTACGCGGTCGCGGAAATATACGAAGCCGTTACAATTGTACTAAGCAGTCATAGATATTGTGTAATTTTTTCGTTCACGGTTGCAGATATTAGTTTATTTAGTTAACTTGTTGAGCAATGTTTTCTTTATTACAAAAAGCGATTCAGATATGTCGATGCAATCATAATGCTTGTTAAAATCTTGGCATAAACACCGAAAAGCATCATGCATTTCAAAGTTTGATTTACAAATACTCAACACAATAGGTTTAAAATGTCTCGTGGGTCTTGTAGGAATACAAAAATTTATCTCACTCAGTAAAAAGGGACTACTGACCATCCCGTTCATTAATTTAATTAAAAAAAGAACA
>NW_016158774.1:0-3546 GCF_001687245.7 Rhagoletis zephyria
TTTTTTTTTCGGCGTAATTTTGCAGAACTTCTTGTTTCCTTCTCAGGAACTTTAGAACTATTAAAAAGCTGTTCAGAAAAATTTTGATTAGCCTTTTTGCCACATGTCGTATGCTTCGTGAATCTGGCATACACAATTTTTGAAAAAATGTATTTTTGTTAAAAAAAGGAGAACTTGTTTTTCATTTTCAAGAACTCTACAACTATTGGAAGGCTACTTTGAACAACTTTTTGTTCCGTTTTGCGTCATACCGTCCCAGTAGAAATCGGTTGTATGCATTAATGAAGAATGCTTGCTATGAGTGAATTAGTGTGAACAATTCATGCGTAGTCATGAATTTCCACAAATAAATTCAAATTCTACCGAACTGCAAGCGAACTTACGTTTTGGCTGTTTAAAGCATGATAAAAGCATAGTAAGGTAAAACCGTTCTCTCAATGCGTCGGCCATGATTTTTTTTTGAGGTTTGCCAACATTGTAAAATCGTATAAAATTGAGAGTAAAAAAAAGGAATTGTTCAAAGTTGTTGTTGTTTGAGTTTGAAAATGAGAATGTGTGTAAAATTTTAAAATTAAATTGCTTGCAAACGTCAAGAATTTGAAAAACTTTTCTCAGCGGTTCTATCTTCCTATTTTTTTATCATGGTCTAAAGTACATTTATTGAAAAATTTTAAGTGGAATTTTTGTAATATTTTCAGTCTTGAACAAAATATTTAATGAACGGACATGTTGTGCGATACTATTTTTAGCACTAACGGGCTTTTACAAGATATGTATTTGCATATGTCAATGCTACGTTTTTGTTTGTCCACGTATATTAAAATTTTTCAGAAAAGTAGCATTTACATATGGGGATACATATCTTGTAAGAATGCTTTAATACTGTTCCATTAATGCATTTTTGTATGTTTGAAACATTAATACAGCCATATGCATACAGGAGTAGTAGAAGTGTATGGTTAGAGTATGCATACGCTCTGAAAAACCACACGTGTTAAATGGAAATGAAGGTTCCTTTATACTGGCATGTATACACAGCAGCAAGCTCATGCCACCAACAGCGATGTCGTATGCATCAAATTTCCAGACATGGTATTTTGACCGGTTTTGGCATTTGGCATTTGTCTTTTGTTTATTTAGGCTGCGTTTCTTTATACATTCCGGATAATCCCATTTCACAGCCGGAATAAACAGAATGCGTTTAAAATGTACGTCAACATATCATCAGGAACGTTCTAAAGAATAAATAAACAAAAAAGTTTATTCCAAACGTTCAGAATGAATAAAGAAATGCAGCCTTAATATTTATTATTTTTTTATAAAGGTCAAGCTGGTATACAAAAACACCATACAAATTCACATTTCAAACTTTGTACAAAAATTAAAAAAATTCTGCTTACTTTCACCAAAATTTCAAACTTTTTAATCAGAATTTTGGTATGCAGTTTTGCAGACCATTTAGTTCTAATATAATGAAGTGCAAGTTTCAAGCGGCTATAAAATCTCGTTAATTTTTAGCATTTTTTTTGCTGGCGGTGTCCTCCATATAAAAGAAAATTGCCGAACACACATTTGTATGGAAAAAACATGGAACACCTTCAACTAATAAAATTCATTTTTGTGAGCTGTCTGCAAATGTTTTTCGATGTTGGCTGTTGTCTGTCGCTTCACCTGAACACATGAAAAGAAATTTCAAATAATCGTCGAAATAAGGCCGAAGCCGATACTAGCCAATGCTGATGCCGCTTAATCGGTCGGACTCTAGATATCTAAGTGTCCTGATCAGGGTTGCCACTGACGAAAAAAAAATACCTACCATCCACTTAAAAAAAAATCTCCCAAATCTGGAAAATATACCTATACCAATAAATTTTTGTCAGTTATTTTAACGAAAACTGTAGTTTTGTTCTATTTCTTTAGTTATTTCAATAAAAATTAAAAAATGATCTTTTTATTTAACCAATTAAATGCTATATTAATGACATCTTCTTGGTTTCCTTCAACCAAACTTCATTACTTGAAAGAACTTCGACTGGAGTTAATAACAGTAATACATTGGCGCTTACACATATGTATGCTAGTGTTTGGCAAAGCGTCTTCTCCGATTTGTGACGTGCGCCTTGATGTTGACACTCGGAGGTTTGCCACTGCGTGCCGACGGGCGACCGCTGTTAAGAAAAAACCTTTTTTCTACATTTTTTTGATGTTGCTTTGACCAGGGCTTGAACCCAGGCGCTGCGGAGTGGAAGCGCGCACTGCTTACCACTACACGGCAACGGCCGACCAGACTTCGACTGGAGTTATTATAGACAAATACAGTGACTCAAAAAATATTGTTTGCGCTTTAACCAAGCTCGTAAAAATCAAGCATTTAAGCTATGTATATACTAGGGATGTTGCGAATGTGGAATTTTAGACATCCGCGGATGCGAATGCGGATGCGGATGTTTAAAAGCTAACATGCGTGGATGCGGATGCGAATGCGGATGTCATGTATTTTTAAGAAATAATTTAGGTGAGCAAATTAGGTGATTTAAGTAAATAAAAAATGGAAGGGTTAGTAATTTTTAATAAAGTTTTTTTAATACTTCAATTTAAAAATTGGAACATTGTATTTGATAAAAACTTTTTAAAGTGTCGTAAATCAAACCTGCGCCACTATATAACTACTCGCTCGAGGCGACAAACTTGAAAAAGTTGAAACTTGACAAAATTGTAAATTCTTTTCGATGGACGCTGCTCCAGTTGAGAGGACTTTCAGTTATGTTTATTTATTTTTATTGCGGTGCAATAATTCCGTTTTGAGAAATGTATCGGGATTGTAAATGTCGGATGTATCCTCCCGACTTTCCTATTCACAATCCAGCATCATGGCACGATTGTTGTTTAAACACCGTTGTTTTCGAAAGAATTCTTCATTCTCATTCTTTTCGTTGTTTCGGAATTTGGTCAACCTGTAACATCGTCAACGTTTTTAGATTTTAGTTTTTTTAATACATTATTTAATGCTTTATTCTGTGACTGGTTAGATATACGTTTTATCAGTGCACTTGCACAATATTCCAGGGACAGTTATTTTTTACGCAAACCATATACATAGGTAACCACTTACACGCAAAGCTCATTTAAGATACTCCTTATGTGACAACTGTCATGCAATGCAAAGTATGCATAACTGAGCCTTTAAACTTGCCTCATATTTTTTATTGAGATAGCTTTTATACATAAATAAAGAACGAAGGTTACCACCGCTATTTATATATATATTTTTTCAATTTAATACAAAATAATTTCATATGACCCAACTTTTGTTCTATGGTGATTAATTAAAATTTTTTATTGAAATTTTTTTTCAATATGTGGCTTTCCTCGTTTCAGTTTTAAAGCTATTTAAGTCCCCCTTAATTTGATACCAAACTTGTTTAATTTGGATAAGCGGTTTGTTTATTATCCCCAAAATACTTTTATTTCGGAATAACAACTTTTAAAAAATAACTGTAATTTCCGGTCCCTTCAATATTCGCATTCGCAAAAGATCCACATTGA
>NW_016158774.1:3571-13523 GCF_001687245.7 Rhagoletis zephyria
TTAGACTCACTTACACACGGTAGTGAACTATTGTCGTCCACTCACAAGCACACGGCAGTGCAGTGGAAACGAAACTTCGTCAACTACGTTAGACTCACTTACACACGGTAGTGAACTATTGTCGTCCACTCACAAGCACACGGCAGTGCAGTGGAAACGAAACTTCGTCAGCTAAGTTATATGTAGTTGCGCACTTACACAGTAGTGAGGTATTGTCGTTCACTCACAAGCAGACGGTAGTGCAAGCTGCATTACATTCACACACACAGCAGCGAAGTGTATAATCAAAATTTTGAGCAACGTTAAGTCAGCAGCGCTATTGCTGTCTTGTCCTCTCACAAGCATTCGGTAGTGTAGAGAAAACAAATAAAAAGTTACCAAAAACGAAGAGAGTGATCAAAACAAACGATGGAAGATTTGCGAAAATTAAAAGTGAATCAACTCCGGAAAAAATGCAAGGACGTAGATATTTCGTGCGCTGGAAATAAAGCAGAACTAATAAATAGACTGGAATTGTTTTATAGCGAAGAGCATTTTGAAAGTGCCAGTGAACATACAATGCTAGTGCAACGAATCGCGGATCTAGAGAAAACTATTCACGAATTGCAAACGCGCAGTCGCGACGAGTGTAAAGACAATGTAATAATTTTGTACCGCAGCGGATATCGTCGCCAGTAGAGGCTTCCGTGCCTCCATCTGTTGCAGTTCCAGCAAGCACAGTTTCATATCAAGTGCCTTGGGCACAAAATTTGAATAGTGTGACGCAGGCTCCATATGGCCAAATATGTTGGTCCCATCCACCACAAAATGTGTACACACAAACGCAAAATACATATACTCCGCATTTAGACAATGTACCACGCGTAGTGCCTCCGTATACGACAGCTCCATTTGCGGTGCCACCAGAGCAACCCATTTCGTTAATTTCAAATCCGTTTTGCAAAGCCCGCGACGTAGCAGAGTTATTGCCTGAATTTAATCCGGTATCGAAAACTTCACTGAATTCAGTTCAATATATTAAGCGAGTTGAAACGTTAAAAGATGGTTATTGCTGGAACAGAAGATTTTAATTTTTGCTGTACAACAAAAGATGCGGGGTCCCGCCAAGTACTGGGTGGACTCTTTACAAGAAGTGTTCGGTACGTGGCAACAGTTTGCTAAACGTTTTATAGATGATTTTCCATGTATGGTAAATAGTGCGGATGTACATATTGAAATGTCGCGAATGAAAAGACAAAACAACGAATCGCCACAAGAATTTTTCTTTAAAATGCAAGCGCTAGGTACGAAAGCATGTATGCCAGAAAATGCTATAGTTCGACATGTTATAAACGGTATAAACGATCCCGATCTGAAAAAGAAAATCTCAAACGACTATGTACAATGCACAGACCTACTGCGTGACATAAATGAATATTGTGTATATAATGATATAAAACCGGTAATGAATACAAATATAAAACCAACTGTGAATTTGAATAAGACCAAGCTTCCACAATTGCAAGGTGGAAACAGCGGTGTGCGTAATGAACAAAAAGGGCTCGAAAACGTTAAATGCTATAACTGTTTGAAGTTTGGTCACTTCTCTAAAAATTGCCCGGAGCCACAAAAGAAAGTGCGGTGTGGCAAGTGTAATCGAACGAATCACACTACAGAAAAGTGTACCGAAAATCAAAAAGCCAAGGTCAATGTAATCAGAAATAGTGACGGTATCGTGAAAAATGTAAACGTGAATGGCCAGATTACAAGTGCTTTTATTGACCCAGGCAGCGGTCGTACACTAATTCGTAAGTCATTTGCAGCAAAACTTGGACAAACCAAGCCCAGTACCGTAGTGCTAAAAGGTTTCGGTGGTGGTGAATTCATATGTAAAGAAGAAGTTCACGTTAAGATTGACATTGATAACATCAAACTACAAATTTGCGCGTTAGTGGTAGATGATGAGTTGATAAGCGAAAATATCTTACTTGGTGAAGATACTTTATGCCAAGACGGTAAACGACTAGTGATTGAAAATGGTGTTTGTCAAATAGAGCGAGTATTTTCGATAAACGAAGAATCTCACCTGACCAGTGCGGACCGCGATAAACTTAAAACTATTTTAATACACTTTCAAGACGCGTTTTCAGAAAAATTATCTGATCTCGGGAAGTGCAACGTAGCAAAAATGAATATCGAACTAAATACGAATATACCTGTTAGAATGAAACCTTATCGCGTTCCATTTGCTAAGCGGCCGATTGTCGCTGGCATAATCCGTGAATTACTTGACAATGACATTATACGACAATCTGACTCTGCGTACGCGTCACCTATTGTGCTTGTCGAAAAGAAAAACGGTGAACACCGTCTCTGTGTCGACTACCGTTGTTTAAATAAAATAACTACAAAAATGTCTTTCCCGATGCCCATTATGGAGGAGCAGTTCGCACAACTTGCAGGTAATTGTTATTTCACCACCCTTGATTTAAGAATGGGGTATCATCAAATCGAGATAGACGATGAATCAAAAAAATTTACGGCTTTCGTCACCACTGATGGACATTTTGAGTTCAACAGAATGCCATTTGGATTAGTAAACGCGCCGGCGGTATTTCAGTCAATCATGAATAGATTGATTACAAAGATGCCTCGCGGTGAAGTACTGGTATATCTCGATGACGTTATTATACCCAGTAAAACGATTGAGGATGGCCTGAAACGTTTACGGCAGTTCCTCGAGATATTGCGAGAAAGTGGATTAACGCTGCGTCTAGCGAAGTGCAAATTTTTAGCTACAACGATTGAGCACTTAGGTCATATTATCAATGAAAATGGTATAACTCCGGGTACCAAGAAAGTCTCTGCCATTCAAAATTTTTCACCTCCTACTAATCTTACTGAATTACGACGATTTTTGGGTCTCACGGGATTCTTCCGGAAATTCGTACAAGATTATTCACTTATTTCAAAACCACTTACCGGACTTTTACGAAAAACTGAAATAAATAATTTTTGTTGGGGTGAACCGCAGCAAGCTGCATTCAAACAGCTGATCGATGCTCTTACACATAGCCCAGTACTAGCTTTATATGATGTTTCCGCTGACCACGAAGTACACACCGATGCAAGCAGCGTTGGACTTGCGGGTGTACTATTGCAGTCATACGATACAAAGTCGTGGAAACCTGTTGCATACTACAGTCGACATTGCTCCGACGCTGAAGGAAGATACCATAGTTATGAGCTCGAGGCTCTAGCTGTGGTAGAGACATTAGAACGTTTTCGAACATATCTACTAGGCAAGAAATTCCGTTTAGTGACCGATTGCTCGGCCATTGCCAAGATTCGATCAAACAAAGAGTTGAAAGCAAAAATCGCACGTTGGTGGTTGAGGCTCTTGGAGTTTGATTTTGAGGCGGTTCATCGAGCGGGTAGTCGGTTGGCCCACGTGATACATTAAGTCGTTCTCCGGATCAGCCGCCGAAAGAGGTCGAAGTAGCCGGTGTCGTCATGAAGGTAACGGCCGATATTAATGATTGGCTCTATACGTTACAGTTACAGGACGAGAATTTACGCGAGATAGTTTCAATTTTAAAAGGCGACACTAAATCGTCTAATGAAGCCATTCTACAAAAGGAATACCGCTTACAGAAACACCGATTATATCGACAAGAGGCGGACGGCCTCAAATTTGTTGTTCCGAAATCCGTAAGATGGCGTATTGTTCAGCTCTGCCATGACCATATGGGTCATTTCGCGTTAGAAAAAACTCTCGATCGCATTCGACAGACATTCTGGTTCCCGAAAATGAGAAAATACGTACAGAAATACATCGCATCATGTATCGAGTGCTGCTATCAAAAGGCACACGCAGGGAAACACGAAGGACGACTGTATGGTACACCGCCAGAGCCTATACCCTTCCGCTTAATACACATCGACCATCTGGGGCCCTTCGTTCGTAGCAAGAAGGGTAATAGTTATGTTTTGGCGATATCGACGCTTTTACAAAATTTTTGGTTGTAAAGGCGGTTCGAGATACGAAAACAGCACACGTTATTCAAGCCCTTAACGACCTGACCAGCTATTTCGGCTTGCCATCGCAGATCGTTACCGATAGGGGTACGGCGTTTACCTCGAAGGTTTTCGAATCATTTTGTGAAGACAACGGAATTCAACACATCAAGACAGCCGTTCGCACTCCGCGCGCAAACGGCCAAGTAGAACGTGCCAATCAGACGATTTTAAACTACATCCGCACGTCTACTGACAACCCTAAATCGTGGGACACAAGCTACGAATTTACAATTTACTATAAATTCGCAGAAAAACGCTACATCAGGGTTCAGCCCAAACGAACTAATTTTTGACTTCGATCTTCGAAACATCGTTCACAACCGACTTCTGGCCGCAGTGAATGATGATGCCGACGACAAAGAACAATAAATGCCAATTGCTGAAAAACGTGTTCATACACTTGAAAACATCGCACGAGAACGCTCCAAG
Source organism: Rhagoletis zephyria (assembly GCF_001687245.7). Lineage (NCBI taxonomy): Eukaryota > Metazoa > Arthropoda > Insecta > Diptera > Tephritidae > Rhagoletis > Rhagoletis zephyria. The sequence continues at coordinate 8,060 of NW_016158774.1, forward strand.
TGGAAGGAGCGTTTTGACCAAAAACACGCAAACCCTAAGACATACAACAATAATGATCTCGTGGTTTTAGAAAATGAACCATCAGCCACGGGCGAATCGCGGAAGCTGGAGCCCAAATATCGCGGGCCCTACCAAATTACCAAAATTTTGGGGCACGATCGCTATTTGGTCGAAGACATTCCTGGCATGCAAATTACCGCACGCAAGTTTTGCTCTATACTCTCATCCGATAAAATTAAGCCTTGGTGTTCCACGTGTCCCGAATTAGATGACGATGATTCACAAATCGGGGACGATTTGACATCAGGATTGGCCGAATTGTCAAGTGCGAATACTTGCAACCCTGCGTCGTCTTCCTAAAACGCTGGTCAACCCGCTTGGCTAGCCGAACGGGGAGTTGCCGAAGAGTCGTTGCCGAGACAACACGCAAGATTGAGACATTGAGATTATTTCAAATACCACTGTATATACTTTGTAAAATTATTTGTGAATTGCTTAAAATTGAAGTACATTAAAAGCACAAAATCGCGAATGGAATAATGTGTAAAGTTATTTGTGTTCGGAATAAAATATCACAAGCCATTGCACCACGGGCTTGGTGATACTACTTACGACGAAAAGTGGTAGATAATGGAAAGGGGGCGTGGCAACGCCCATACAAACTGAAATTCTCACATCGCTTATCTCTGGAACCGCTTACGCTAACGTCCTGAAATTTTACACAGCAACATACTATGTTAAAAATACCCCACATTATAAATGTGTAGATAATGGAATAGGGGGCGTGACACCTCCGATACAAACTAAAATTCACATATCCCTTATCTCTGGAACCGCTTATGCTAACGTCCTGAAATTTCGCACAGTAACATATATCATCAATACCGTAATTACGGCGAAAAGTGGTAGATAGTGGAATAGGGGGCGTGACACCTCCCATACAAACTGAAATTCTCCATATCGTTTGTCTCTGGAATTTCTTATGCTAACGCCCTGAAATTTGGCACAGCAACATATGTTATCAATACCGTAATTATGGCGAAAAGTAGTAGATAATGGAACAGGGGCAGTGACACCTCCCATACACACTGAAATTCTCATATCCCTTATCTCTGGAACTGCTTATGCTAGCGTCCTGGAATTTGACACAGCTACATATTTATTACGAAAAGTGATATGTATTCCAAAGGGGGCACCTCTCATACAAACTGAAATTTTCATATCACTTATCTCTGGAACCGCTTATGATAACATCTACACATGGGCGCCGCCAGGATCGAGTTTAGGGGGGGCGCCGACATATAAAAAATTCCTCGAAAATTGTATTTCAAAATTTTAATGTAGTTGATTGATTAATCCTTATTACTGCATATGTGTAAACTAAACGGTTCCATTTGAAAATACAATCTTAACTAATAGCCAAATATATATTTAGTTTATTTAGTAAGTAGTTAGTTTTAATACATTGTCAGTTTAATTTCTTATAAAATTTACCTTTAAGTTTTTGCATCTTAAGCATACATCGAAACTTTGTTTTAGAGAATCAATGTGAAGTAATTGCAGAAACGATTAGCCGACTTGCTGAGCAACCGAGACTTCTGCTTTTTAAATAATTTTTGTAAAACAAATCGGCAAGTACATATCGTTGCCCGCATGCCAGAAACATAAATGTGCAAAAATTAAAATCTTGAGAAATCAAGTTTGACGTTTTTTATGAGACTTAAATCTGCATTCATGTAATTGACATTGTGAAATATATGCTTTCCAGGTACGTATGGTATTCTGACTTTTGGTATAAAATAAAACATCCAAAGGTTAATCAAGTCAACCCAATAACTCAATATTGGTAAATTTGCACATTCATGCTTCTGGCATAAGGGTGAAGATACGTATTTTTTCACATTTATTAATTTTTTATACGCCTGTCCTACATATCTTCTCAGTAAGAAAATAGTAGTCGTATTTCGATACCTGAGTGGAAGATCGACCTATCTCGGCAGCAAGTTCGAAAACGCCCTATTTCAGAAAACTTTTCAAGAACGCTTTATCTCAGAATTCGGTCCTCAGCACATTTTCAATACATTTTCATTTAAGTTAGGGCGAATTCAGAAATAGGGCCTTCTTAAACCAAATTCTGGGATAGGGTGTTTTTCAATAAAATTCTGAAATAGGGCGTTCTCCAATCAATTTCTGAAGTAGGGCGTTCTTGAGAAGTTTTCTGATATAGGGCGTTTCCGAACTTGTACTGCTAGAGGCGTGATAACTCAGAAAATTGGCGCCGTTTATGGTGAAAGTCATTTAGTATCACATTTTTAAGCTAAAGCTTTCTTAACCCTTTCAGTATAAAATTTCAACCACTGGTTCTAAAAATTTTAAATTATGTATACCAGCTAATTTTGTATCGTTCATTTCAAAAATCACATCAACAAGTATGTAGAACTTTGGGCTTTGGCGTCATTCAGTGACCTTTATAATGGTCGGTCATATCCTAGGTGTTTAAAACAGAAAGTGATGTCAACTATATTTATTTTTTGCTTTCATGAAATATATTTCAAAACTATGAATAACACTGTGCCACAAAAACAAAAAAATTTCAGAACACACGAAAGAATCTATATACGAAACTATGGCAAAATATAGTAAAACTGCGTTTTTAGTTTTTCATTTTGACGTCAGGATTTTTTTTTTAAAGGACTTCGAAATTTTAAAAATATGATTAATTCAAAAAATTATTTAAAAAAATCAGTGCAATGTAGAATAACGATATGGGTACCAAATGAAACAGAAAATTCTGTTGAATTTAAGAACAATAAAATTTTTGCCGTATGTATGCCGTTTTGGACGAATTGGTATTGAAAATGCGCTTTTAATAAATTGTATCTTTTCAAGTCAATAAAGTTTACAGGACGAAACACGATGATGTGGTCGTCCTCAAACAATAATTTTTTCAAAAATAAATATTGCGAATTTTCAAGGATTTTTAAGGACAAAATTTTTAAAGGACATTTTCTGTACCCACTCGTCCTTATGCACCAAAAAATTTATTCTGTTATAATTCTACAGAATTTTTTCTTATATTTGATACCCTTATCTTTATACTGCATTGCACTGAATTTTTTAAAAAAGTTTTGAAATATTCATATATTTTAATTCCAAAGTCCTTTTAAAAAAATCCTGACGTCAGAGAGAAAAACTAAGTACGCGACTCAAACAAATGACCACGTGGTGATTTTTTTTTAATATTCGTGAGGTTTTTCGAGCTAATTTTTTTTGTTCTTTTTCTATAAAAAANACTGCTAGAGGCGTGATAACTCAGAAAATTGGCGCCGTTTATGGTGAAAGTCATTTAGTATCACATTTTTAAGCTAAAGCTTTCTTAACCCTTTCAGTATAAAATTTCAACCACTGGTTCTAAAAATTTTAAATTATGTATACCAGCTAATTTTGTATCGTTCATTTCAAAAATCACATCAACAAGTATGTAGAACTTTGGGCTTTGGCGTCATTCAGTGACCTTTATAATGGTCGGTCATATCCTAGGTGTTTAAAACAGAAAGTGATGTCAACTATATTTATTTTTTGCTTTCATGAAATATATTTCAAAACTATGAATAACACTGTGCCACAAAAACAAAAAAATTTCAGAACACACGAAAGAATCTATATACGAAACTATGGCAAAATATAGTAAAACTGCGTTTTTAGTTTTTCATTTTGACGTCAGGATTTTTTTTTTAAAGGACTTCGAAATTTTAAAAATATGATTAATTCAAAAAATTATTTAAAAAAATCAGTGCAATGTAGAATAACGATATGGGTACCAAATGAAACAGAAAATTCTGTTGAATTTAAGAACAATAAAATTTTTGCCGTATGTATGCCGTTTTGGACGAATTGGTATTGAAAATGCGCTTTTAATAAATTGTATCTTTTCAAGTCAATAAAGTTTACAGGACGAAACACGATGATGTGGTCGTCCTCAAACAATAATTTTTTCAAAAATAAATATTGCGAATTTTCAAGGATTTTTAAGGACAAAATTTTTAAAGGACATTTTCTGTACCCACTCGTCCTTATGCACCAAAAAATTTATTCTGTTATAATTCTACAGAATTTTTTCTTATATTTGATACCCTTATCTTTATACTGCATTGCACTGAATTTTTTAAAAAAGTTTTGAAATATTCATATATTTTAATTCCAAAGTCCTTTTAAAAAAATCCTGACGTCAGAGAGAAAAACTAAGTACGCGACTCAAACAAATGACCACGTGGTGATTTTTTTTTAATATTCGTGAGGTTTTTCGAGCTAATTTTTTTTGTTCTTTTTCTATAAAAAATAACCACATAAATCACAGCTACAAACTTTATACAAAATTTAGGAAAATTCCACAAATTTTCATCAAAATTTCAACTTTTTAATCTGATTCTTTAGACGACTTTTGGGTATGCAATTTTAGTCGAATGAAGTGCAAGTTTCAAATGGCTAGAAAATCCCGTTAATTTCCGAGAATATTTTTTTGGTGACGGATTTTTGCACTTTTTCCATATAAGCATGAATTTCTTATGAAACAAAATGCGGGAGACCGTTAGCAACAAAATTTCAAAAAATCAACGCCATTTTTTTTACTGGAAAAATTTGGTTTTAAGTTTTCCTTTAAACTCGCTATAAATTGTGGTAGTGGACTTCAAAATCGTCATCCGCATAAAGGAGTCAATATTGGTGACAAGCAAATTCAAAAGTGTTTCATACACAAGATGAGAATTTCCACAACTGGGCGATACTAGTATGTATAATTATACTCCAATAATAATAGCTTTGTTTCTTTGCACACAATTATCAATAATTATCACAATTTTCTGCTGGAAATTTAACAGAAACTAGAAGCTTCCTCGTTCTTACGCTCTTCTTTTTTGGCTGCTAAAGTAATTAACAGCTGTTGAAATGTAAACAAGAAAGGCTAAACACTGTTGCTTCTATTTGTTTTTTTCTAGATATTTTTGGTATTTTTATACCCGATCTCACTTGTGCTCAGAAATAAAAAAGAAATCGATTAAACCGTAACTGTCTGTCCGTCCGTAACGAAACTTAGTACGTGTATTTCTCTTCAGCCAAGGACAGATGGTATTGAAAATGAGAAAAATCGGACAATAACCACGCCTACCTCCTATATAACAAAAACGGCTATAATTTAGTAACTACTGAAGCTTATTCACTACAAATTGATATTTGCAATGACCTTTTGGCGGAAAAGCAGAATATTCTAAATTTTTGCAAAATCGGCGTACCCACACCCGCTTAGATTTACATGTGTACATATATCTCGGTAACCGCTTCACCAAATTCTCCTAAACTTGACATACTTGTTGGTCGGGGCACCGAAATTGCGCATATGGAAACTGTGCATTTAGACATTATTTCGGTTTCAACCGAAACTGTGCATGTATGCTTTATTTCGGTTTTT
>NW_016158774.1:13548-13887 GCF_001687245.7 Rhagoletis zephyria
TTTCTATATTTTTGCGATGTTGCTTTGACCAGGGTTTGAACCCAGGCATTGTGGAGTGGAAGCGCGCACTGCTTACCACTACACCACAGCGGCATGTAAGCATTACTTCGTTTTTTTTCATATGCATTATTTCGCTTTTAAAACGAAAGTATGCATATGCATAATTTCGGTATTTTCTCATATGCATTATTTCGGTTTTCAACCGAAACTGTGCATGTATGCATTACTTCGGGTTTTTCATATGCATTATTTCGGTTTTCAACCGAAACTGTGCATGCATGCATTATTTCGGTTTTTGTTATATGCATTATTTCGGTTTTCAACCGGTTTTGTGCATGT